>NW_009626022.1:16188-50681 GCF_000690535.1 Cariama cristata | reverse complement strand
TGTTTGGTGGTGGGTGGAGGGTGTGGGGGGGGGGGGGGGCAGGGAGAAAGATAAGTCCTGGGCAAGTCGAGTGAAGAGCCTCAGCAACACTCCTATGTGGTATGCTCATTCTTTTTGTCACCTTTGGCTTTAGTTGCATTAAAGAAGCTTTTAAGGAGCTGGGAGGAATGGGAACTACTTCGAGTAGAAACACCTAAGACACAAAAGAGTTAAAGTGAAAAAGGGAAATGCAAGTAGGACATCAGTGAAAAATATCCTTTATTTGAGGTGTGTTAGCTGGTTGTTGGGGGCACTTATTTGCCATGTAAAAAGTTAGAAGTGAAGACTGCTGACTTGTGAAAATGAAGAAGAAACTGGTTAGAGGTGAGAGTGAGGGCAGCGCGCAAGTAAAACAGATAGGTCCATAAACTGGTACTAATGGAAGATGCATTCTTTTGTTGAAGACATTTCTCCATTCAAAGTAGGAAGTTGAGAAGGATGTGGGGCTAGAGAGAATTGTAATGACAAAAGGTTTTACATAAATCAGAAGGTAGAAGTCTTCTCCTTCACCCCTCTGTCCTGTTTGCCTGAATTTCCCTGTGCAAAGAGCATGTTTGGAGGACACAGTTACTCTTTGAGACTGTTGCGTGAAGAAAGTAAGATTTATTGCATAAAGAACGTGAGATTTTGGGGTGGTTGTTTCATTTATGGAAAAAGTTCTGCTTTTGATATTTGATACGTGATTGACCTATTTGTGATTCTGTTATCAGTAAATGAGACTTTTCAGACTGTATGAAGTTAATTTTCCTCCAAACAGTTAACCTACTCTAAAGTCAAAATCCCTTTTGTTGCTTACAGATTGAGATATGGCTATGTAAGTTTACAACAGCAGAATGGTAGATTTGCTTTCTGATTAACTAAAGCAGTAACAAGACAGTGGATTTTTTTTATGTAGATCAGAATTTGGACATTCTGTTGTAGTTGACTTTCTGCTGTTACACTGTTGTTAAAAACATCCGTTGCCGCTTGCTGTTGGAACAGGCACACTATTATTATCGCCACTTTTCTAAATATGTGGCATGAGAAAAAGAACTGTGGGAATGTGTGCCTAGGAACAAGTAGGCTAAATCCAGCCTTTTCTTTTTTTAGCCCGACTTTTAAGGAAAAAGAGTAGCTGTTTGGGAAGAAAATACGTCATTGTACGCAGGTGATTGGTAGCTACTACTGCTAAGTTTAAGTAACGTCCTATGTTTTCCTCACAAGCACGTTAGGTTAATTTGAAAAGGCAGTTGTAAATTAATTCTGTATGCAGTAATGTGTTGCAAGATTAAATAGTTACATAAATGCAAAAATGAACAGTCCTAACCCTGTCTAGCAAGCGGATAAAAATCTTTTTTTCTTCTGCCAGCAATAAACCGTTTGTTAGATGTTCTTTTTAGTGCCATTTGTTCCTGAAATTGCCAGCACCCATGTAAGCCAGATCAGTGCAGAAGCTGCTCTGCTGCTTAGACATGTTGCACTAATTTTAACATTTCTAACTTGGGCAAGCTTGGTCATGACCAAAATTACAAAAAGGATTGTGTCAGTCTGTAACTCAATAAATGTTTCCATGTGATGTATAGAACTAGATATGTGACCGTGACAGACCCTATTTACAGACGTTTGGGTGATTGTATCTGTGGGAGGGTATATGTCTTCTGTAGCAAGATCTAAATTATAAGTGAGGTGAATGGAGCTCAGGTGCTGTAAATCAGCACAGCTCCCTTCAGATTATGGCCATGTATGTTGGGAAGCATGGGAGAGCCAGAAAGGAGCCTCTAAATTCAGGTGGGAGCATTGCTGCTGTTACATGAACAACAGATTTCTGTAAAACCTTATCCTGGAGAGAGGTTTAGACTGACTTCCTTGTTGCATTAGGCACATGACCAGAGGACAACGGAGATAGCTATCGGCACCTTTGTCCATGACGTAATCGTTCTGTTTTAGTGGAAGGATCTGATCCACTATGGCTAGAGATAAAAAAATAGATTAGGGAATTTGATGCTACCAACCCATGCAGCCCCTTTAAAAATACCTACTGTTCCAAGCCACCACAGCTCGGTCTTCTCACAGCACATATGGAGGTGGCAAATTATCTGGAAGTTACAGGGGAAAGGAAGGGATGGGATAAACCACACTGTGTTCAGGATTGCTTATACATTTATTTTTCAAAAAATGTCTCTATAAGAACTTGCAGCTTTATATAGGGTTCATTTCTCCCATACCTGTCTTCAGATAATGTGGTTTGAAGCAAACTGGAATCATACCCATCACTGAATGTATTTTGCTCTTTTACTGAATGAAAGATGCGAGGTTAAGTATTGTCCTCTCTTTTTGCCAACCATTGTTCAAAGCCGCAGAATCATCCTTCTATGTGAGAACCTGCAACAAAGGTTAAAAAATAGCTCAGCGCCTCTTCTGAGGATTCAGTAGGAATTATCAGGATATATTTGCGCCAAAACCTTTAGAAATAGCATGGTACAGCTGTTAAATGAATTATAAATTTTAAGAGAAGCAAGAGAAAAGTGGCTTTGCTATTGTTGTCTGGATAACAAGAGCAGTAGCAATAACTGAATGTGATGCAGAGTGTTGAGTTTCCTTCTGTGATATGGCTAGCCAACAGGGAGGCTAGTATGTTTCCCCTGTTTTCTGCCCTGGAACTACTGGTGAACTACTTATAAAAATAATAAAGATTTTTTTTCTTTTCCTGGCAGAAGTGCTAAACTTGTGACCCATTTGTGGTGACAATCATTAGCCAAATCAACACTGTTTTGTAGGCTCCCTGCCTGAGCTAACATGATGCAGAAGAAGTCTTGCATCATCTCTGTTCTCTGTCCCTCTAAGCCAGGGGAACTCCACATCCTTCAGCTGACCCTTGGTGGGGCATTAAGGAGGTGGGAGCAGGCTCCCAGTGTGCAAGGTGGAGCTTCTTGAAAGTTGCTCTGTGCCTTTCTCCATCGCCTGTTGCTTTGTACTGCAGAGCACGGTTGCTGGATGTCGGGCCATACACTGGAATATGAAAACAGAGTTACTAAGGCTGAGCCTGTCATACCAGATGGAAGCATTCTGAAAGTGAAATCTAGACTTGAACAATTTTGGTTGTAATTGGAGAAGACTAATAGATCCAACAAAACCTTAGTAACCTATTTGATTACTGAGTTTCAGTGGGGAAATAAACATAACTGCTCCCAAATGTCTTCTCTCCTCTGCTTGTAAATGTGATGAACTGTTTGCTTTTTAGTTGAATATACACCCCTGTACCTCTCAGTGCTTTCTTTGATATTTATTATAAGCTTTCTCTTTCTCTTTTACATTATCTCTCTCTCATCTTGATATTTTAGTAATCTTTAAAACACTTACAGGCTTTTATTGTGTCATTGCAGAGCCCTCACAGTAGAGATTTCAAAAATACTTAGTCCTTGTTAATCAATGTTTCTAGCCCCTTTGATGTTTGCCGGGTTTGCTGTTCTTCACGTCCTTCCCAGATTCTGCCATCTTGTCAGTAATGACATTCCTGGTATGCTCAAATGTCTGCAGCGTAAAACCCTTGCTGGAGAGCACGCAGTGCAGTATTACGCAGCTCTGGTGAGCATGGGAAGATGCTATTGCCTTTCCGTGTTGTGATGTGCTGCTTCTCAGCGTTCAGTTCAAATTTAACTGACTTACCCTGTTGCTGTAATTTGATGAGTAAAACTTGCTGTCCATTATCTCTGCTGTCATGTTTAGAATTGGTGCCTCATCTAGGTTTCTCACTCTATTAATAGAGTATTGTTTGGGATTTATTTAAAGACTTCTGACTCTTAAGAGACTTGCTGTGCCTGTGAGAGAAACAATTCCAAAATTCATTGGAAAAAAGAGCTTGCTTTGCAAGATAGAAATCTCTCATTTGATCTGGGGAGCGAATTAAGACTAAAAGTTAAATCCTGCAGGAGAACTAAATGCAAATAGTATTTGTGTAGGAATCAGATACAAAAGAAGAGATGACCCAAGAAATGCAGTGAAAACTGAGAGTAAGTGATAAAGTTAGTAAAGAGCTTGAAGCTTTTTAGTAAAGTAGAAAACAGAGTTCGGCACTAAAAGAAAAGATGTAGCGGAAAAGATATTCCTTGCGATTTTAAGCAATCTTAGTGATAGAGGAACCTCTGTGAATAAAGGACTGGGCGTAAATTGTGTCTTAGAACTTCAAAATCAATCTAGATGTTGTCTTGAGTTTTCCATGTTTTCTCTGCATAGCTTTTACCTTCTGTTTTTAGCTGTAGAGAAAGTGAAAGTAACTGGGAAGACATATTTGCAGGCAAGGAAATAGAAATATTGTCTTTACTGAAGGGCAAGGTGGGTTTTTTGGTTTTTTTTTTTTGTTGGTTGGTTTTTTAAACCATGGGATAGATTAGACAGCTATATTTCATTTTCTTTTAACTCAGGGGGAGGTAGTCCATTGCCATTAGCAAAGAGATGACTGTATGCAGGTTTAGTGCACTAGTTAAGTAACAAGTTAAAAATTCAACTGTAGTCATGTAAGCAATTGGGCTTTGGTTACTATAGTATAACAAGGAATCTCATCTCAGCTGACTATCCCTGGCTTTTGTTTTCTTTTTCTGAAGAATTCTAGGTAATCGAGTGGCAGAATTAGAAAAGAAATTAAGAACTTTGGAAATTGCTGGCTTGTGGAGTCTTCCAGGTTAGTAAAAATTCAAGAAAACAGCTTGTATTATTTAGTTTTCAAGGGTATATTTACATTTAAGAAAAGCTTGGCTATAATTTTTTTTAATGACGGTTATTTTGCAAATGTGCTGTTCAGCACATTTGCAAAATTAGAAACCTCTAATAAATGTTAAGTTGAAACTAAAAATCACTAGACTTTTTAACCTCTAAGTCAGATATGTATATTGGAAAAAAAAAAGTTTAAATACTGGAAATAATCAAATTGTCTCCATAGTCTGCAGGCAAAAAAAAAGGGAACTATTTTATTTAAACAGTTGTATAAAATGATACCCAGGATATTGGCCATTATGCTTTTCAACAAATTTTATTTATTAATTTTGTACTTCTTGTAACTTTCATGGATTTTATCACTGTATTTTAATGATTTTCTGTAGAATCATAAACTCTGAGAAATTGGAAATGTAAATGATCTTAAATTTTCTAGTCCATCTCTCCAGAACAGGCTTATTCCCTGTAGCATCTTAAGTATTGTATTTGGTTTTGAATTACGCAAGTAATGGGAGATTAATCTGCTTCCTAATAGACCTCGCTGTTAGGAAAATGTGCAATATTTAATTTACATTTACTTTTTACATTTACTTTTTGCTTCTTTTCTTCCCATTACACCTAATTGTGTCTCCTTTAACCACTGTAAATTATGCTACTCCATTGTTGGTGTTTGCATCATTAGGCTTTGTCATTTACGGCTTCCTATCAGTGCTGCTGGAGGTGGGAGATAGTGTGGTTTAGGTTTCTAGGTTTTGGCTCTGTGTTTTTTCCACCTAAACTTTCCATCTAGAAGAAAACATTTGCCAAAGCTGAAGAGACCTTGTGACAAACCTTTGCTGTTCAGCCGTTTGGTCTGATGTGGTGTATTTCCACTTCAGCTTGCCCATTGTAGGCATTCTCAATCACCTTTCTGGAACTGGCTCTCTTCTTGATGCTTTCCAGAACTGAATGTCTCAAATTTGTTTCCATGGATTACTCTTCAGTTAGTCATCTAGCATACACGGTGTACTTAGGGCATTTGTCACTCCCCACATTCTCCGAAAGATGCAAGTGGAATATTTGTCTAAGACCCTGCTAATGCGGTTCTGTACATTAGTACAAATGTTTATCATAAACTCACCAGTTTAAGGTACTGTAGGTTTTTTTTTTGCAAAATAGTGTTCCATGAAATTCATACACTAATAAATGCAGTGTTTCTAATCTTTGCAAATGTATTAAAAAAAAAATGGAACAGTGGGAACTCCTTGCACCATTGTTGGTCTATGTAGATAAGACATCAAATTAATATTTATACAATAACAACAATTAATATTTATACAATAACAACTGTCTCTTTCCTTCCTTTCTTTTGCTGCCTGAAGGCCTGAGCTACAATGTCTCAGTGGGATTTGGGAGTAGGTTCTGCTTAACGTATATTTTTAGTAACTGATTTTAGCAGTACGTTAAATATTGTCACTGCATGTAAATAAACGGAAATGTTATCTGAACATTTTTATATCCAGCAGATTAAGATTTTCAGTCAAGTGAGTTACGTGACCACAGGAGAAATAGAGGCTGCTCTACAAGGCAATTCCTTTAAATTGAGGAAAATAGTAAGAAGGATCATCTTAAATAGTTGAAAAGCAATTTTACACTGGATTGTGAGTTCTTTTGAGCCCCAAGGTTTGTTGATTTGCTGCTTGCTTTTTAAATCAAGAGTACACTTTTGTTTCCAAGTGCACTTGAGTCCCAAGGTGGTCAGAAAGAGCCTTGCAACACCTGGTGGGTCACCAATTTTCTTTTCAGAGCGTGGAAATCTTCTGCTCCATAAAACAGCAGCGGTTAACAAATAGCGTGGGAACTACCACAGTGGACTCTGCAGCAGAATGTTGGCTTGGGTGAGGGGCAGAACATGGAGAGTATCTCATCTAGTCAGTCTTATATCCAGAGAGAAAAAATTATTATTTGGTTGTGAGTTGAACTTTTTGTCATTGGAAGAAATACATAGATGAAAGCTGATGTTCAGTCTAGCACTGAAAGAAACGCACATTATAAATTGCAGGTTTTTAATCTGGAGTTAATGTTCCTACTTAGCCATCATTGTCCATATAAGATTTATAACATCCGCTGTCACCATGATATTAATATCTTCCAAATGGTGTTAATAAATGATGTTAATAAACTTTATCCTATTGAAGAAAGAGCTTGACCCCTTCTGAGTTTTTGTTAGGTGACATATTTGTCATCTGCTTTTTGAGCAATGCATGAATCAACTGTGGGAAGGTAAATCAAGAGGAAGTGCATGTTTAATTTTTGCAATGGTGAAACTGGTAGCGTAGTTCATTTTCTGTAGACATTCTGCCTACCACAAACTTTAGCTTCCCCCGTTTGGAAAATGGGCTTTAATTAAACGAATCTTGTGAGGTCTATTGCTGAAGAGAAAGCAAGCTTGGGCATAGATTTGGCTCTGATTTTCTTTTTATGAGCCTACTTGCCTTGAGAAGGAAGCAGAGAATTTGATGGTCATAGAAGCATTTAATTCCTTGCTTTGTCTTAGGTACATTGTGGTTCAAATATGCACGCATAATATGTTAATTGTATTCAGTAATAGTACATAGTAAACACCACCTTATTCCTCTCACAATTCAATGTCACTAGGCATTCAGATAAGTAATTCTGTATTTTTTAAAGTCTATCATTTCCTGAAAATTCCAAATTTCTACTGTAAAAAGTCTAAGAAAAGAGCCAACCATGACTCAGCCTTTTCCTGTCTGGGATGATAAAGTTTCGGTGCTGCCTCTTGCTCTGCAGTAATCAGCATGGAGCAGAGGCAAGGTAGATTTAATGGGCTCAGCAGCTGCTGTGGGTATAGGCAGTTACAGCAGGGTAGGGTGCATCAGGGGTTATTAGAGGGTACCCAACCCTGGAGAAGAAAATGAAGAATTTACTACTACTGAAAACTTGTTTGCTTATTTTGAGATCTGTATACTTTTCACTAAAGTCCTTGAAAAATGCATTAAATAGAGGAACACAAAGCTATGTAAGTTAGGAAATTGAGCTTACACAGCAGCTAATTGAAATTCCCTGTGTGTAATCCAACTTCAGATCATGATTCATGGAATATAGTGCAGCAATACCCCCATGTCCCTCCTTCATGAATGGATGTGATTCACTGTTAATAAATAAATACGCATCAGACTCTTTGGGCCACATCTGTTGCTCAGATGTGTGGATACTGAGCTTAGCTTTATTTTCTGTAACCAAGCTGGTTTTCAGAGAAAAATGTGAAAGTAAATGTGTTTACTGTGTAAATGCTGTCTGGAAGTTAAGAATTTTCTTTTTTGAAGCTTGTCTTGCAATCTTCAGGGACTTTAGCTCAGGCTTTACTTTTTTTTTAATTAAAAAAAAAAAGAAAAAGATGCTACTGTCTACTTTCCTGTTAAAGCTCCCCCCCTTTTTTTTAATTCATCGTCTTTTTGCATTTTACTTCCTCTATGGATTCTTTTGTATCTTTTTGGATATGTGGCTACTTTTGACTGTGTATGAATATCTATTGGATGTTTTCATACCACTGGTTACCTGTATGATTTAGTTCTTCCAGCACAAAATTCCTTCACTGTTACAGGAAAGTGCATTCGTCTGGAGGCTTTTGCATTTTGAAATAGCCATCAGATTTGTTTTGCCCTTTTTTTTTTCCTCCATTTTAATTAATTTTGCCTTGCACTGGGGGGGTTCTCCACTTTGCTGTTAGTTATTATTTTTTATTACTTGCTATGGTGAAGGCAGAATTCTGATGCATAGAGGAGGATCAAAGCTTGACAAGATCCATGTTCCAAAAGCATTAATTGCATTCATATTGCTGCAGCATATACCCCAACATGTTAAGCATATGAAAACGTCATTAATACCTTCAGGATCAAGGTATTTACAGCCAGTGCTTTCAAAAGTAGTTAGGGATTGGGGTAGTCCAGTTAGACTCCACAGGAACAGTGTGACTTTCATTATTTCTTAGTAGGTACCAGAACTTTCTCAGAGCTGGATTTATTCTGGATATCTCCTGGCCTGGTGCTCTTTTGAAAGTCTTTGTCTTGGATGGGTGATTAGATTTAGGATGTTGCCTTAAGGTGAAACGTACAAACAGATTTAGAGGGGAGAAGTAGTTGTTACATAAATGTCCATTCTTATGGAGATAAATAGAGCAGTAGCTTGCTGCCTCCCCAGCCATTACTTATCGGTTGGCAGTTGTTCTGGAGGCCACACAAACACCACGCTTAGCTGATCTTGCACATTTCCTGCCGTTTCCCCTCTAGGTTTAAGGTAGTGTCAGTCACTAAAAACATGAGCATCCTGAATAGTGGAGGACTTCCTAAAGGGTCTGCAGGTGTTGCTTTCTGTATTGCTAAAATGTGTAAAGACTAGGCATCTACAGCAGAGTCCTCAGCTGAAGAGTTTCTTGCACTATTTTGTCTGCAAAAGAGCTGGAAAATTGCCCTTTTCTATTTGGTTTAAAACGAAAATGCTCAGACATGTTTTTGGAATTTTCAGATTAAAATCCCTGCTGTTCCCCAGCAATGTATACTTGTTTGCTCCCTCAGTTCTTGGTTATGCTAAGCTTTTAATATTTTTCGGTAAGGCAGCATCGTATGATAGTACGTGTGTGAGTCCGTAGTGTAAAACTACATGTGTGATATGAGCAGGTTCATCATTGAGGCAGAGTAATAGAGAGTAAGGAGTCGGAGCTGAACACTTGCTGGTAATAGCATGCAAATGATCCATTACTCTTTGTAAAACTTCTGGTATGATCTGATTATTAATATTCTGAATTGAATACTAATTGCTAATACAATTTGCTGCATACAGCACCTGGCCTTCTTTCAAAAGCTGTCCTTTACTCAGTACTGTGGATAAAAACATAGGCCTTTTCTGTATTTGACTTGCATATTCCAGCTCCAGTACAGAGTATTTTTTTTCCATGCTGTAGAAGGATCATTTGAGATGCTTTTCCTATTCTGTACTTTTCAATAACATTGCAAAAAAATTGCAGGATATGTTTGAATATTATTAGTGCACGATGGATGTAATTGATGAATTAATGGTTGTAACACTTTGATTGTTTCAGGTGGAAAGGATACCATAACATTCAGTGACCCAACCTTGCCTGTTATACAGCGGTCCAGGTCACCCTTGTTAGCGTTTACTGATAAGCCACAGAAAACTGAAGTGCAAGGTGAGCACCTGGAACGTAAGGAACATGATGAGAGCTGAACACTCATTTCTTTCCAAATAAAAAGTAATAAATTTTCATGCTGGGATAGCAGAAGGCAAAGTTTCAGTGGTCACAGAGATTGACTATAACATCCACAAGTAAAATGGATAGATGGTCCCAGTACAAATAGCATAGAAATGACTGAAAAATGACTGTTGAATAGATTGCACAGGGCTAGGGATCAGGTCTTACACCTCAAAGAATTTTCCTGCCAGATAACTTGATACTGTGAGAAGTTATTCATGCCATCTATGTTACAGTTAACTGCCTCCTACTCTTTTTCCCTCAGTTAAAATGCACAGTAGGAAGGCAGTCTGTGGAACTGGCTTAGCACTTTCCTGCATTATAGCTGATATCTAGATGAATGGCTTCCTGATTGCGCCCGGTAAATTGAAATACCCGACTCGTTTTCCTAGAGAAATTGACTGCTTTTTTTATAGTCTGGCATGTGTTTTGTTAAAAATCCTCCCCCAATAGCAAGCTTTAACATCTCTCCAAAGTCAAGCTTAACTTTATTTGACAGTAGCAGAAGATAGTGTTTTGCTGATAACCTTGATTTTTTTTTTTTTTTCCTTAGTTTTTCATAATGGATGGGAGATGGATTATTATGCTTGCCTATTGGCATTTGGATAAGCTCTTTAATGGTCATAACCTTTTGGTATGCCCAGATCTTACTCAGCTAACCATGAAGCATCATAAACAATTTATTTGTTAGTCCCGAAACCAAATAGATTGTGGTTTAATTTTGACTTTATTATCCATGTCATCATCTGATAAAACTTGACAGTCAGACTGATCGTTTTTTATAATCTTGACCAGCTGATATTTTTACTAAAAATAATAAGTGAAACTATAGTGAATAGTTCTCTGGTGAGTAATAATAACTCAAAAATATTCATTTTTTGCCTGCTTAATCATTGATTTTTAATTAAATCTGCACTTACTGAAAGTATTTACTTGGTGGCATTATGCTCTTTCCTTTACTTATTTGTCCTAGGTGAGGTTGGTATTACAGTTTTGATTAAAGCTGCCTGTCAAATCTCATCAGACCCTGTTTCTGTTGCTTTGTTACGCTGCCTAACTTTAGCTCTGGGCTGAAGCTTTCCATGCTGTGTTTTCTACTTCAGCTGATTTTTTTTCATGTCAGCCAAGTCACTTTTTTGTGTTAAATTCTGATGACCACATGTTTTTGGGTGTGTTTTTTTCTTTGTCTGTTTCTTTTTTTTCTTTTTGTTTTTTAAACATGCAAGCATTTAGTATGTCTATAATTGAAATGAATTTGAAATCTGGGGGAAAGGTTTCCACCCTGAGAAAACAGGCTGGAGTTTCTGTCCCATTCTAAACCATTCACTTCCAAATCCCTTATGCTAAAAACAACAAAAAGCAAACCAATGATTCTTTTGAGCTTGCTTCATGCCACCAGTGCTGGTAAAACTGCATGCACCATTCCTTCAGGATAATGTAAACCTGGAGGGAACAAAACCTGGAGCAGAGAGGAAAGGAAGGCTAAGATAGGACTGTCAAGTGATGGGAAGAGTAGAGTGGATGGGGATTGACAGAGTTGAAAGAAGTCTGAGTGGGGAGGGGGTACCTGCATCTGGCTGAGTGGAGGTCAGAGCATGGGAGCAAGGAATCAAAGTGCTGACAGTGAAAGCAAGGTGTGATAAAAAAGATTGAAAGGTGGATGAGAAAAGGGCAGAGTGAGTGTAGGGACTGGATAAACAAAGGGATGTAAGGCAGGAGCAGAGAGCTAGGCAGGGGAAGAGAAGAGTAGAAGAAAACAGCCTTGGAGAGGAGAAGGCAGACAAGGATTAGGCCTGTGACAGTCATGGGAAGAATCAGCTCCCAGTAGGTTGTCACTCTCTTTCCTAACAGAGCCAGGATCAGTCACAGAAATCCTGTCATTAAATTGGAGTAGGTTAAGAAATTACTGTTCTGGCTGCACAAACAGCTTGGTTTTTCCCTTTGCATGTGGCCCAGTATACCTGATAACCTGCAGTGGGAACTCAGACAAAACTCACCTCTGTGATAGTTTAAATAAACTGGGCCAACTTTTCAGTAACATAGATGAACACACATATAATACCAGCTGTGTGGGGGACACCAAAGCATCTAGCAGTAAGTGGAGCAATAACTTCTTCTCTTGCTTTAGATCCTTTTTCTGAAGGCTCTTTGGGGCTGCCACCTTCTCCTTCGAAGCCTGGAAAGGAAGCAGTGCATTTTCAGCTGTAGGGCACATCCCTGTGCTTGGACTCACACAGCTCTTCTGCAGTCAACAGCTATATGGGAGTGATACACTGAGTCACCTTTTGTGCCACTCTGCACAGAGAATGACTGTCTGCTGTT
Source organism: Cariama cristata (assembly GCF_000690535.1). Taxonomy (NCBI): domain Eukaryota; kingdom Metazoa; phylum Chordata; class Aves; order Cariamiformes; family Cariamidae; genus Cariama; species Cariama cristata. The sequence goes on along the minus strand of NW_009626022.1, from coordinate 38,362 downwards.
GAGTTTTAGGAGCTTGGTGCATATTGCAATTTTTCATCTATACAGTGTACCTACAAAATCTGGGGAGCTTGGCAGCCGGGAAGAACATAGGAATGTGTTCATCTGCCTTCGTTTATCAAGGAAGTTTGCCTGTGGTTTAAAAGTGTTCCTGAAATAAAGACAAAACCACTTTTATTTTCCTATTAGCTGAATGATCAGTTGAGTGAAAACAGTTGATAAGCAGAATAGCAATGAAATTCCTACATATCTCTAAATACTGGGCCTGATGGCATGTTGGTCAGCTGTGGTCCTGTAAATAGTACCATTGATACTTGGTTCCTGTTTGGCCCAGGAAATGTTTTTAGCTTTTGCACTAACATACATTCTTTATCAGAACTTTCTGTAATACATCACATGTTGCTCTAGCTAGATCTACAGATAATCAGAGGGCTTTTTCAGGCTTTTTTTATCTAATCTGTCTGCTTACTGTGGTCTCATCAAGGCCTTCATTGTTGAATGCATTGTTCCTGCTGTATTGCCTGTGCGCTATTTCAAGCATTGCCTGAAGACAAAAGTACTGTTTTTCTATGAACTTTTCTCTGGTGATACAGTGCTTTGAAACAATTTATCTTCAGAAAATTGCAGCAAAGTGATGGGATGATGTTACCCACTGTAGAGGGAGGAAACTGAGGCACACAAAGAATAAGGTAGAGGCCCTGCTAATTTTGAGTGCCAATTTGAGGTACATAAGTTTTGGCTCTTTTTGAGTATGTGTGTTCAGATACAAAACATGACCAGAGCAGTACTGCAAATCAAGCTCCTAGGTTTCCATCTGAGTGCTCAGATAATGAGGATTAGATCCAATGGGTGATCACCTTTTGAAAGTTAATTTATCCCTGCCTTTTCCACAGACTTAAATTCCAGCTCTTCAGAGTAGCATTCCTAGCTTCCTTAATGGCAGTAAGAGTCCCTTCATGCCAACCCTTGTCTCACTCAGCAGTTCCCAAATTATAAATGAGGCGAGTCCGATAGAGACAGTAGGCTCCTATGTTGTGTAGCTCTGGTCCCTCCCTGCAGCCAGGCTGTCCCGTACACTGCAAGGCAGGATTCCTGCAGGAGAAATAGAGTAAATGCTCATATACTAAAAGGTAATGCATCTGTGTGACAAGAGTCATTTTAAGATGTCAATGCAGCCATACTTCTGGCATTTCCTAATTTTTCTTACTTGACTTCACAAGCTTATTTTCAATGAGGGTTTTTCTCCTTAACTGAGGACAAATTCTCTCCCTTTCACAAAGCTGTTTACACATCGCTGTTTTCTCTGTTATGACACTTTGTTCAGTGTTTGCCTTTTGGTATAATGGTATATTTAAAATTCTTCCACTGACGGTTTGTTTTATGCTGCTACCCAAATTAGAATAATCTTTTATGTTAGGAGAAATGTTGCAGGGCCAATAATGAAAGTTCGTTATTGGATGAAAGCCTGTGAAAAGCTCCAAATAAATGGAGCTTGTGTTAACCCCTGAAAGTGGTAGTGATGCGGGGATTAATGTTAAGCTGTGCCAAAAATTTCTGTAGCTGAGTGCCTTGCTTAGAGTTGATATTCCTTTGAAAAAGTTTGCCTGACCCTGCTGTTCTGCAGTATGGTATCGACTATGACTCTTTTAGACTTGTGGAAAGACAGGCTCCAAAACAGGGCCAGATCCAGCAAGAAACTTAATCTTGATTGCTTATCATCTAAGAAATGGGCCTGGGATGGGATAGGGAATCACTTTTAGAAATTCCTTACTGAGGTAAACATCTCTGTGGTCTGGCACTGGTGGTGATGGTCTTCAGGTCAGATACATAATAAATGCCTGCGACTGACTGGAGCACCTTGCTGTTCCATTTCTCTTTCAGCAGAACAGAAGGGAGAACATGATGAAACTTGTGCTCTTGCAAGTGAGTCCCTGGCTCCAGAGGGAACAAACTTAAATAACAGAAACCAAAATAAACATTTTTATCCTTCATTACCCCAGCTATCTTCCGAGGAAGAAGAAGTAAACAAGCTCGGAAGTCAGATAATTAAACTGACAGAGCAGGCAGTTGCAGAGCTGAAAGGAAGAAGATCAGGCGCTTCCGCAGGGGAGTCGAACACGGTGGCTGGAGCAGAGCTTAATGGTTTGTCTGAGGGAGAGTTCGCACTTTCCAGCCCTGACCCATCTGACCCCACGGATCCCTCAAACTCGGAGAATGAACAAACAGCTGAAGCTAAGGCTCTGAAAGACAATGACGAAACCTCAGAGAGCGATTATGAAATTCCAAATGAAAGAGGGGATCAAAATAGCAGCACTGTGGATGTGGTGCATGCTGAGGACCCTGGTAGGCATGGAGGGCTCAGTGTTACAACTGCACACACAAATGTCAGCTTTGAGGAGCTCCCTGAATCTGAAAACAAGAAACCATCTGATCCTGCTGCAATTTTTTTTTAAAACTGTGAATATTTGGATAACAGTTTGGCTTGAGGTATGAAATCCAGGCCCTCGACCTTCTCACTGTAATCCTTTTGCAGTGTCTATGCTGTAGGGTTGATTTTTACATTAAACTGTTAATATTTGTCTAATAAAGCTGTTTTTCTGTTATTTTTGGCTACAGTGTACCAAAAATGGAGATTTCCTAAGGGAAAGAATTAGTCATGAGGTTTAATCATGCTGGTTTTTTGTAATGATTTGAAGTTTCTACATAGATTGATGTAATTTACATTAGTGTAGCAAAGAGACCAATGATAATGATTTATCCTGTTATCACTAGGCTTTTGTAACGTGTATGTTCCTACTGCTGGACTGTGTTTTAATGGTTAGAAGTGTCTTCCAAAGATGAAAAATTTGGAGTGATAAATTGAGACTCATTTAAGGCTGCAAGTTTCTGCTTGTTTCTCAGACTGCGTTCTATTTCTCTTTACATATAGTGACAGTAAGCCCATCCTCAGAATAAAATCACTGTTCTCATATAGGAAGTTTCTGAAAACCATCTCTTCGCGTATATGGTTCTCTCATTACAAACCTTTTTATCTTCTCAACTGTATAAAATTTTTCCTTCCCTCTCCCAGCTCATCCTATGAAAATGCAGGGAGTTACTTCATCAGATACTGAGAACCCAGTTTAATGAAGCTCTGAAGGAGACATTACCAGAGAAGCCAGAAGTCTTTCTGTGAGAAACAGCAATGCTGTTCCAAAGCAAGGAGAACAGCAAGAGGAGAACCAGTGATGCCCTGTCCACTTACTTGGCTCTCTCAGTTATGGGAATTGCATTCCTCAACTTAGAGGAGCTAGAACAGACCGTGGGCCGAGTATCAGGTGGTAGATTTCAGTTTACTCCATCTGGGCCCTCCTTTTTAAAGGAATCTGTGTCGTCTTTTATTTTCTTATGTTTTGGAATTAAGGATAACTCTTCCGTTCCTCCTTATTTCACCAGTCTATGGTGTGGTATGAAGGTTTATTTGCGTTGTTGCCGCTTTCTTAAACAACTTCTTTTGTTGATGTTTAGTCATAGGAGAACATTCATATAGTAACTGGGGAAAAGTCAGGCTGCTGTGTCATTCCTTAGCTTTCTCCTAATGCTGAAGCTGTGCCACTCTGTTCCTAGGAAGGCAGCAACAAAGGAATACTTAACGTTGAAGTTAGCAGCTGTTGGAGAAGGGCAGGCATGTCCTTCCTCTCCTGTTTGTAGCATAAGGAATAGTCTCTGCAGCTGTGGAGCTTCTATGGGCCAGCAGCCATCAAGGCAATTTTTCTGCTGGCTTGGGACCTAATTGTCTGTAAATGTTCATTTCTCACTCCTAGAACTTGAAACCAATCAGAGAGAATTAAACCAAATTTAATAAAATACTACTAATAAAAAGGAAAATCCCTCCCAGATTGAGTACTTCTTTGACAAATAACTGCCAGCTGCAAATTTTTACAGCCCACTTGTCAGCTACTGAATAAACAGAGTTTCTATTAGCAATACTGACAAACTCTTCTGTATATGGAAGATGAGCTAGCAGGTGCTGCCATAATCAAGGTGTCAGAGTCCATGAACAGTTTGTATTCAGCAGAAGAAGGGCTGTATGTAAATTATTACATATAAATATAAGGAATGATAGTGGGAAGGTGAAAAATGTAGCCTGTCTCTATTCTCATGTGTTTTCCCTAGCAGGTGCATTCATGTAACCCTTTCAGTGTCTGCCTGCAGGCAATAAAGCCGTAATCACAGTGCTCCTCAAATATGTTTGCTTTCTCTTTGAAGGTAGTTTGACATTGCAGCATTTCACTGACACTGAGCAGCAGCTCTTTGGAACAAAAAACATCTGTATATTTAAGCGTATTAGGGACATGAAGCAGTAAAAAGTTTTTCTTCTGTTATGCTGCTCACCATTTAAGTTCCTCATCACCTGAAAAACCAAGAAGAGTTTAAGTATTTGAAAGGTTGTTATGCTGTTCCCATTAATTGTGACTGACTGCATTATTGACTCATTTATATGGCAGTACTGACAAGTTGGAAAAGAAATAGCTGCAGAAACTGAAATCTCTGGGAGAATGTGGCAGGATTTTTTCCTGTAATGCTTGAATGTCACATGAAGTAGCATTTTATTCAAGATGTATTCTTTTCCATCTTTCACAGACTAATCCTGCACAGAGCTAAATATCAGTGCAGTCAGAGCTGTAAGGCAAGTGAATAAGAAGGTCAAGATTTCACACAGCTGAGCTCAGAAATGTTGAGGGTGTTATATTGTTTCCCTGGCCTGTGTCTTTCCTGACCCGTTGTTGTGTGAATTAGCATTTTGCTGTTGGTCCCTTAACAGCCAGTTAATGCTATTAACTAATGAAGAGCTTGGAGGAAAAACTGAAGCAGGTAGAAGCAGTGCTGGCCCAACAGCTTTTTAGTGCCTCATTCGTTGATTCCTTCTAGTATGTTTTTTCTGTCAGAACATAGTGATGTACAACCAAACAATTGGGACATCTTGGTAATTATCCGCACACCATTATCCCTCTTAGATGCCATTTTTCTATCTTTGCAATCATTAAATTCCAGTGAGATATCTAGATCTCTGGAAACCTTGTTTTTAGTGCTGTATCACTACTGCAATACTGTCCCTCTCCTTTCTGCCCTAGTGAATGTGTATTCTAGCTACATTTTTAGCCTCCTCCCAGGAACACAAGACTTCAAAGGCAGGAGACTTGTAAAAGTAAGACATCTTTGCTGCACTATGAGATAACTAATTGAATATTCTTGTCAGTATCTTCCTTTTATATGGTTTTAATTGATACTGTTGTGCTATTAGAATGATGATTTTTTTTCCCAGTAAATTAATTGGTGTTTAGTTGTGGAATCAACACTACTTGAGGTTTTTAGGGGTGGGCAGTGGTTTTGTTTGGGTTTGTTTAGGTTTCTTTCTTTCTTTCTTTTTAGATTTGTGTTCCCTTTTTCTAGGACTTTAGAAATGCAGAAATCGCATCCAGACATACAAGCCTTTTTGGTGTTGGGCTTTGGGGAAGCAAACTGTGAAGGGAATGTTGTGGCAGGGGTATGGAGAAGATGCATTTTACAAACTGAATTTAAGGAGGTTGTCTTGCCTAAAAGTGAATTCATTCATTATCTATGAGAAGGATTTCATTTGGAAGTACGATGTTGTGGTTATTTCAAAAACAGTGTTCACTGAATTTGTAAAATATGTGTGTGAAAATAACAGATTAAGAAGCATCTTTTAGAATGCTGCTTCTTTTCTAAGTGAGACTATTTTTAAGCATATGGGAATTTGTATAATAAAGATAGTGGAATTTCTTTAATCCATATGAGCTCAGTAATGTATTTCAAAATCTTAACTGAGATTAGGTTGAAAGTCTGCTACATTTCCAAAAGATAGGATTTTGTTTACCAGCTTCTGTTTTGTAGCTTTACTTTCTAAAGTATGCAGCTTAATTTATTTGCAGACCTCTCTTTTGTTGCCGCCTGGATTAACTGCACAACATGGTTAAACTATATTAATACGTTTTGTCATCTTTAATAAAAACATTTCCTGATACACTTGTTCTACCTGCTTGCTTCCTTTTCTCTTCTCAGTATCAGATGAATGATAGTCATGAGGTAGTGTTTTAGTATTCTCAGTAAGTTGTGTTAAATTAAAAAAGTAAAGCTTTATTGAGTGAGAGTTCTAAGTCTGAAAATTATCTGACTTAAATCTTTTCACTGTCACTTCTCTCACTCTAAATTGACAGATTTACTTCCTAGATTCTTGTATGATGAAACACACTCGGTATTTTTTGGCTTTGAAAATAGTATTTATCTCTGATCTGCTAACGTTATCATCATTGTCTAAGCAGCATTAAAACTTTTGTATACAACTTAGTTACTCACAGGCACAAACTAGAGACTTTAGGGAATTTTTGCTGGGGAGTGATGGTAAATTGGAGTATTTCTTTTAAGTCTGCTTTCAGATGTAAACAGTGTGACTTAGCTATAGCCATGTGGACAATTTAAAATAATCAAGAAGCTTATACATGTTTGAGAATAAAACCTGAAAATACAAGTAGAATAACATAATGGATCTAAAGTTTAAAACAGAAATGTCTGGACTTTCCCTTATTTTTAGGGGAAGTCCATTATCCAGGTCTTGCAACACAACATCTAACACTGTTGAAAGCATAGAGATCTTTTTGCTTTTCAGATTTGCAGCTAAATACAGGATAGCGTCTAATGAAAGGCAATTTCTTACTTATTCATACTAACCTTTTTTCCCTTGTATCTAACTTAGGATCCCTTAAGAGCCCCTTACAGCACACAAACTCTTTAACAGACCGTCAACCATATCCGTTAGCACTCTTACTTACATGCATTCAACTCCCAAACTGCATAAAGGGGAATCTTTTCAAGAAGATACATCACAATGGTGAGTTGATGCTGGTTTTATTGATGGGCTTACAGAAAGGAGGCTATACAAAGTGATACGCATTTCTTAGAGGAGCAAGCAAATGGAAATGGGAATCCTTTAGCCATATAGCTTAGTGCCGACAGCACAGCCTAAGGTACTTTGTGCTGCCCAGGCTGTAGCCAGCTTGTTGGTCTTCACGTAAGCCTGGTTCTATGTTCGTTTGTTGAGCCCTCTCTTCTTCTTGTCAGTAACCTCAGACAGTTTCTCTTCCCACAAGTTCTTGTTGCATATCCCAATCACGCAGCAAGCCAGACGTTTCCCAGCATTTCCATTTTCCAAACTGGCCTTATTGTTGCCCTTGCCCATGTCATCTTCCTGCTCATGGATCACAACGGATCTGCCCATGATGGAATATGGACCAAACATCGTGGCAGGGAGATTTGTTTTGTATTTTCTGATTTTGCCTTCTTTAGGAAAAAAGTTGCCAAAATCCCCTGGGTGACGGGGGTGATTCACGCTGAAAGGGTTATAGTGTCCTCCTGTAGAATCACAGCCGTTGCTGAGATCCCCAAGCTCATGGATGTGTATAGCTCTACCAGACTGATTACTATCCAATGGAAACCCATCCAAGTGAAAAATGGCTTCTAATCTTCCATATGAGTAATGCTGTCTGAATAAGACTTGTCCAGTTACTTGCGGCTTGTCAGCATCTATTTTGGAGCTGGGCTTCATTTCACAAGTGGTGTAAATCATCCCATCACTCTCATTACCAGGCATTATCGGGTAGAGCAAATTCTGCCAGAGGTCGTTCACTTTTTTCTGTATCTCACGAAATGACTCTTGGCTTGGGCCAGTTTCTTTGTCTGTCATGAGACCAGAGGCAGACAGGGCCAGCCCAGTGACCAGAGAAAGAAGCAGAAGCATCTTGGCAATTCAGAGCCTGCAAAAGGTCCAAGGAGGTACAAAGAATTAAGGGCGTTTTGCAGCAGCATGGCTGGAGAGAAAGGCACGCAGCCTGGTCCCGGTGGACTGCTGCTTTCTAAATCTGTCTCATGTGATGAACTGAAACTAAATCAGAATGCATATGCATGTTTAAACACATACAACTGACACCCATGACTAAAAGATTTTATATTTTGCACTAGATCTTGATCTTAAAAATTGCCTCTGTTTCCCTATAGGAAGCAAGTAAGCCAAAGTGTTATTAAATCTGTTTTTGCGTTTGTACTGAGACTTTTCTCCTACTACGAATTGAGGCAGATGGTTTGCCAGGAGGCTTTTTTTGATCCATCTACTCAACCGCTAGTTAGGCATTACAAACAAAAAGTAAAAATCCGACAAGTTGATTACCTTGCAGAGCTGCTGCAGAACCCCTCAGTAGTAGCTCTTTGCCTCTGCTCCCCTAAACCGAGAGGTGATCAGACAGAAAGCCAGAGCTGTTTGAAGTGGATGCTTTACGAGAACTGCGTGTTTGTGTAAGAGTGAGGTAACGCTGGCTCAGAGGAGGCGTCACCAGGAGAACCACGGGGGGCGTTTTTTTTACGGGAGGGGGGGGGGGGGGGGGGAAATTTTAGGCATTTTTGGTTTGGGCAGGGTGAACACTGTCCTTTCTCGGTTAGTTTGTTAGCCTGGCTCTCGGTCCTTACTGACATTCCAAAAAAAAAGCAAAAACGTTATCAAGCTTTTAAATTAATCTTCCTTTTGATGACTTCATGTGCTTATCTAAAACAAGTGACCTTCAACATGCCGTGAGGGGAGAGGAAGGAGTTTTACTATGGCTCAGCTGGGCAGTTTGCTCACTTATGTGCTGGTTGTCATGGAGCTGGTTTGCATTTTTATTTCTTCATTAGTCAAAACTGAAAGTGGTGCTTGAGCAACATAAACTGTTCCACGTGGATGTGCACCAAAGTTTCTGTGGTTTTAAAACCTGAATTCAAACTGTAGATGTTGAGGTACATTTCAGCGATGCTTCTCTGTGAAGTTTTAGAGCTAGTTAGTGTCTGCTGCTTTACTTGCCAAGTTATCTGCTCCACTGAAGCCATTTTTTCTTCTTTTTTAGAGGCAGCAGTGATTTCTTTCCAAAGAGGAGTAAGCAGTACTGAGGCAGTGCAACATCAGACTGAGGCACAGAGAAATTGTTTCCCAGAAGCTGGCTGGAGCACGGAGAGTTCACAGGTGTTTCATCATCCCGTGAACTGAGAAATGCTCTTCTCTTGGGGGCACTGCCCTGCCTGCAGCATTTCCCACTGGTGGAGCTGAAATGTGGATTCAGCTGCCACAAGAGCAATTTAACAGGCTGAGATTTCTGTAGAGAGAAAAGAGTAGCTCTTATTACTCAGGAACAATTCTCAACGCAAGAAAATTGCAAAGAAAATCCTTTTCCCCAGTTCGTGTCTCTTGTCAGTTGGGTAAGGAATGGGACTGTCAGCTTCTGGAATGGTAAAATAGTCTGCGTTAATCTTAACCGATATCGTATACTACATTAGATCCAAGATACTCAGTTATCTGAGAGCTGATTTTTTTTTTCTTTCTGTATGAGGGAGAGCAGAGCTAAAGGAATGTCAACTACTTGGATCATCAGCCAGGGACTAGAAATACAGAGTGAACTTCTGCTTGGGACGTTGGGATATTGAACGTGTTACTTTAGCCCTGGGCTTCGGTTCCTAATCTATGAAATAGGACAAGTATTTCTTTTCTTCAGGGTATTTATGAGTTGTTCAAATTACTGTGCTCGTGAGAACCGTGCAATGTTCAGTAGAAGCTGAACTCTAAGGCCGAGAGCCAGGATTGCCCATCACCCCAGGTCTAACGCTACCTCGTTTGCAGCTTTTCCCAAGTTCATTCACTGCCAGTCTCTGAGCTGGGGAAATCCATGCTTGTGGCATGGTAACACTATGAAATTACTTTATTTTAAAGCATTTGAAAGAAGTAAAATGTTTTATAACCTGGTTTTATAAATATATGCAAAAAAACGGTCAGCTGAAACTAGCCAAATGTGAGGGGGGGGGATGGTTTAAGTTTATATAACGCAAGAAGTAAGCATCCAGTCTAGGTACTATTGGAATAACCATTTCTTAGCATCATAAACCATTTTTAAACGGGACACAAATGGCAGGAAGGAAGGACCATCGTTAATGGTTTGCTCCTTGAGTCACAAAGTAGTGGACTGCAATTGAGTTTAACACTTCTACGAGGAAATTTCCGAGCTAGCAGTCAGTGCTTTAAGAAGAGAATTTTAAAGCTTTAGTTGAATTATAAGGCATTTTGAAATAAGAGCTAGGGTCAGAATTTTAACTGGTTTAAACTCCATAATGCTGCTGACTTCAGTGGCATTTGTCCTGTTTTACACCAGCTGGGATTCTGTCCCTGAACAAACCCACCATGAAAAGCCCAAGGTACTTGCTGCAAAGCTCTTTTTTGATGTACTGCACATGCAGGAACAAAGCAGAAATGCAGAAGGGTGTAAAGGAGATGATCAAAGGGACAGAAAGGACTGCAGCAAAGCTAAATGATGTATTTGTAGTGTTCTGCACACTTCAGAGAATGAAAAGGAAATACTGGCTGTGGGCTGCTGTCAGAAAGATGTATTTTAAAAAGGAGAAGGGCTGATTACTACAAGAAATGCAATTGTCAGGGTGATTTGGCATTCAGTCTGGGTCTGAAAGATGGCCGCTCAGTACTGACTAGGTGTATCATTAAACTCTGTTGTTACCCACTGCCTAAGCTTTAGTTTTCTGCTTAAAGAGAGATGCCAAATGATGGGCTAACAGCCTTTAAAGCAGACAGCGGTTAATGAGAGGAAAGCCCACAGTGACCTGACCATGCACTTGTACTTGTGTTACAATCCCTGTTTAAAAAATGACCTCTGCTTTTGTCCCAGTTGTACAGGATCTATTGTATCCTGAATTTCAGGCAATGTCCTAGAGTCTCCTGGGCTGTACAAGGCAGAGTCATGAAAACAACTTCTGCAAGGCTGTCTAGACCACATAGAAAAAACAGACTTAGCTTTACTCATGGGCTTTACAATGGACTTCATACCAGGCTCTGCTCACGAACTCTTAATCCATGCTATGACCTTCAGGGTTGGTCAGTTGGTGGGTTTGTTTTGTGGTGACATCATCCTATTGCATCACCTTGCTGTTGAACTTAACATCATTTGAGTTGTCCAGCGTAGAGTTAAACATGACGAAGAAACGCCGCATGGGAAAGCATTCTTTTGTAGCAAGCGGTAGCCTTGGTTTTTGTCTCCAGCACTTGGATCTGCTGTCAGTGATTTTATGGTAGAATGATTCTCCATAAAAATGACACCCAGAGAAGGCAAGTTTCACATTTTCTGCAGTGGGTGATGGAGCTGACTGCTTTTCTCCACGTATGGCTGAGCCTGGAGCCCCTAAAAGAAAGGGGATGTTTGTAGCCTGAGGGAAGCAGAGTCAAGGTCTTGGGAACATAATCTGCTCCTTTGGTTCAGAGCATTTTGCTGTTTCCGAGTCATAGTCCCAGCCTGGGAGCCAGTTACGCTAGTAGGTTCATCAGGCAGCAGCAGGGGTATCCGCATTTGTTGGTGTGTGGGACTTGGAGACTGCAGGGCACCAAAACTTCCACGCGTTGTAGTTGGCACGGTATCATACACGCTCTGCGCAGCAATTGCCTGCAAGCACAGCACCAGCCTCACGCGACGTCTGGCATGTCCCCGTACCTGCCAGTGGGTCTGCGGGTAAAGCCTGCAGGTTTTCATCTGTACAGCTATGAGCAGTGCTGCCAAGCTAGGCAGGATTTAGAAAGCAGAAATGCTGTCAGGATGTCCGCAAAGGTGCAATGACTTTGGCTATTTACCGCCTGTCATGTTGTCCGACACAGCCTGTTAATGTCTAGTGGAGCTCCGGTGCTCAGGAGAGAGGGGCTTCGTCCTGGACTGAGCGGTTTTAGGCTGCGCAGTGAGCACAGGGCTGGCACCGGACTGCAAGCAGCACCTCATCCCACAGAAATCATGGTGAAGGGATGCCTTTGCAATTGCTATAAGGAGAAAAAAAAGAAAAGAAAATGAAAACTCTTGCTGTAGCAAATGGAAAATCTGTCACTGGTCTAGGCTAACTCTTCCTGTTTATTCCTGTTCCTTGACTTCATGTTTCTATTTAAAGAAATAAAGATATTTAGTGCCTGAGATAAGCATCCATTTATAATATTCTTGCAAAAGAGCTATATGCATTTCCAACTTTTCAGGGCATTACCCATAAAAAATCAAGTTAAATAAATATACAAAAGGGAAACAACACTGTTCTCTCTGGGGAATAATTTCTCTTGAAAATAGAAGATCATGCAACTGTCAAACTACTCTACATCAGCCAATTTGAAAAATTCTTGAAATCCTTCCTCTTTAATAGCTTGAGGAGAGATCATTTTATGGGAATGAAGGAGAGATGAACTGTGAGTAAGCTTTTAGGAAAAGCTGCATTCAGAAATTCATTCTAGGTCTGTCAACCTAATTTAACAGAATTTCATCTTCAGATGTGGATATAAAATATAGATCTGTAATGTAAAAAGTAGGGATGGAACCCGGCTATTAGATAATTTACATTATTATTTGTGTTTGCATTAATTCCCTGATCCTTTATTAAATGTTTATCCTTTCTGCTGCGTAGCGTTAATCTGAAGAGGGGTTTGCTGTTTGAGAGGAGACAAGAAATAAACACAAGGCTTTCCTCAAGTTCAGTATCCAATGGCCATAAATGGAAATAACTTGATTTTTTTTTTATTTATTTCAAAGTGTCCATTGCACACACTGTGCATATTTGGACAACTTGAGCACTGTCTGTAGCTTCAAGTCAAAGCCCAGGAGGCTGGGCCAGTAGGTCAGATATATGAGCAGCAGTTACGTACAAATAACAAAACACAAAACGATCTCTCTTTTTATGGCACTTACAGCAGGTGTCTCAGAAGTCTGATGATCATCACGGATGAACTGAGCTTGATTTTCAGATATTTCTATCCTTCTAGCGTGCTAAAGAGACACAGGCGTTGATAGCAGGTTAATCCCTCGTGTGCTTGTGTGTGCTGCGATGCTCCTGCTGTGGCTGTGGTCGCTGCAGGGAATGGGTCTGTGGGCACTGACCGCTGCCACCTGCTTCTTGGGAGCGGTGGGCTTGAGGCCTCCGACTCGAGCAGGAGGCAGCAGGACTTTCCAGGACCAAAAAGGGGAAGCTCGGTCCCTTCCTACAGCAATGAGCCCAGTGCTGGCCCAGGCTCATCTCTATCCTCGGGAGCACGTCAGCAAGGTGAGAGAGGGCAGGTAAGAGCCACTGCAAGAAGCAGGGATGGAAGCAGGCAGGACAGGAGGAATTACAGATACTTCTACAGACAAAAAGTCCCAAGACTGGCCTGATCCTTCTTCACACATTTCAGTTTAACTTCTGTTAAGGTTATATGTAAAGGACTGGTCCAGTTTCACTTAAGCAACAGACAGCATTTCAAATAAGAGAGTTCAAACTCTTTTGATTTACCTATTGCCATACAGATACAACTTGCTTTGTTTCAACAAAATATAACCCAGAGTTCTTTTTAAATAAACTCTGAAATTTATTTGAAAGGCTATGGACTATTGTGGATAGCCAGTGCAGCTGAAGAGTCAGAAGAAAACAAACTCTGCAAAGATATTCAAGTTGTTTTAAAGAACTTTAGGAAAGTGGTGGTGTGTCCGCTCCTGACCCCTTGTTGTGTATCTGTGCTAAGGTCTGAAAGGGATTTAGAGACACTGTACCCAGCCATACCAATGTAAATCATGACTTAAGCTTGTCTATCCTGTTCTTAAAACTTATCATTGATGTAGAATCTACCATCACCTGTGGCTTGACTATCCTTTCTCTTAGAGGTTTTTCTGCCTGGTTCTTGCTGCAGATTAGACCCATTGTTTTGGTTGTGTCCACTACAGGCATGGGGGACAGATTATTCTCTTCTTCGCAACAGCCTCGTGCAAACTTGAGAGTTTAACGCTGTACCAATGGCCCTTCCCTCTTTCAGGTAAACAGTTCCAGTTCTTTTAAGCTTTCCTCCTATATTTTGTAGGCTCCTATGTTCAGTAGCTCACCTCTTCCTACGGACTGTGCACCTCTTTCTGGAAGGGAAGAGCACAAACACGTCAGTGCGTTAGCTGACCAGCGTGGACTACTGCTGCCCTTGTCTGGCGGACTGTATTACTCTCTGTATCATCGTGTGGTCTTTGCCTGAGCCTTCCCTGCAGAACTGCTGTCCATGCACTTGTTTTCATTTTATATTTCTTTAGTTGGCTATTCCTGCCAAGTATGGGATTTTACATTTGTCTTAATTGAGTTACCTCCTTTTTTTGTTATTTCTGCCACCCTGTATTGTTTCTCCAGCTTGTCGTGAACATTTTGAATTCTAATCCTTCCCCACAGTGTATTTACAGCCCTACCAGCTTGGTATCAGCTGTGAATTTAATCAGTTTACTTTTTGTTCTGTCATCCAAGTCATTAACAGAAGGGCTGAATAAAGCCAAATCACAGACAAACTTCTGCACCCGAGGCAGGCTGTCCTCCCCATTGGGAACTGACTGGTTTCCAGGCTGGGTGCAGATTTTCCACTGGCTCCGTACCTGCTTTCTAGGAGTGTGATCAAGACCATTTTTTCCCCCAGTTTGTGTGTAAGAAAGTCATGTGAGATAGTAGTTAAGATATTTAATAAAGTAGCTAAATTGAAGATAAATGTCTACTTCTTTATATGCAAGACCAGTTATTCTCTCACAGAAAGAAAAAAAAAAGTTCCTGATGTCTTTTACTTATTTCCCTTTCTGGCTTTCAGGTGAATGCCAAAAGTTTCCCTCTTTTAGTGTTTTTTCTGTGGCTGTGACTCCTGGATTGAGCCTCATCTATCCTCCCTGAATCCTTAGACTTCATAGGAACCAAAATAATTTACTGGCCTTATCTCAAAGTACCTGCATTACCATTATTCCCCTAGGAGAGCCAAAGTGTCTTTCATCCTGGCCTGTATCAGAAATAGCGTGGCCAGCAGGACTAGGGAAGTGATCATCCCTTTGTACTCCGTGCTGGTGAGGTCGCACCTCAAATACTGTGTTCAGTTTTGGGCCCCTCACTACAAGAAGGACATTGAGCTGCTGGAGCGTGTTCAGAGAAGAGCAACAAAGCTGGTAAAGGGCCTGGAGAAAAAGTCTTATGAGGAGCGGCTGAGGGAGCTGGGGTTGTTTAGCCTGGATAAAAGGAGGCTGAGGGGAGACCTGATTGCCCTCTACAACTACCTGAAAGGAGGTTGTAGTGAGGTGGGAATTGGGCTCTTCTCCCCAGTAATTAGTGATAGGACGAGAGGAAACGGTCTCAAGTTGCGCCAGGGGAGGTTCAGGCTCGACATTAGAAAGAACTTCTTCACTGTTAGAGTTGTTAGGCATTGGAACAGGCTCCCCAGGGAGGTGGTGGAGTCATCGTCCCTGGAGGTGTTCAAAAAACGTTTAGACGTGGTACTTCAAGACATGGTTTAGTGGGTTTAGTGGGCACGGTGGCATCGGGTATACAGTTGGACTTGATGATCTTTGAGGTCTCTTCCAACCATAATGATTCTATGATTCTATGATTCTATGAAGTGCTGCCTGACACTAAGTGGTGTGTGAAACCTTAGGCACCCAAAAACTAGTGAAAAGCCACCTTTTTTGTGCACATCTCCACATTGCTATATCTCTCTTCTGTCAAAAGAGTCAATGGGACCCATTGGATTTTAATGTTACATCAGCTATGGAGGCAAAGATGAGGTTAATTCATGCTAACTAGATTAAATACGTTTCCAAATGTTCACATTTATGAGCTTCTTACTTCTTGCAAGCAGCATCCGTTTGTAAAAGTCTCCCAGTTTGTCCATGTTCGCCACCACCTTTATTACAATTGCCAATACCATGAGGCACATATCACCAGAACCAGGAAAGGTATGCCCATTCCTAAGTTTGCATTTTAATGTAGAGTCTTATGTGCACATCAAGTTAGTAAATAAAGTGAAAAATTAGGAGGTTTTATTTACAAACTCAGGAGAGTCTTGGTACTCTCATGCCACAGACAAGAAGCTTCCCATTAGCACTTAAATTCTTGCTGACACCTGCAGGCACCAGGGCAAGCTAGAGCTCAGCAGAAGCTGAGGGCAATCATGTTTTATGAAGACAAAAGCCCACCTGGCTTTGATAGTAGACAGGATTCCTGCTCTGATAAAAGCCCAACTGCAAATGTTGTATGTGGTGGTAGGTGTTAGTGATCAGCAGCTACCATGTTTCACACATGAAACCACCACCACCACCATAGTACTTCAATGCATACTACTACTACTGCTCCCGCTGCTACTGCTACTACTACTACTACTACTACTACTACTCCTACTCCTGAGGAGGTTCCTCGTTCTTGAACATTGTAGGGGGCAGGTGAGCACGCTGAGTTCCTGGAGGCTTTCTCAAAGCAGGTATTTTGCCATAGGTGGTGTGGTATGTTACTATTGAGAAAAAAAAAAAAAAAGTATGGCTTACTGTTGGATATCTATCTCTTTTGAAAATTGTGTGGAGTAGTTTAGGGCCTGAACCTCTGAGTACTTTTCAAAGCAGTTTGTGGTAAAAATCATTGTATCTGTATCTTTCAGAAGAGCAGAAAAAGAAAGAAAAAAAAATGCTTTTTTTATAGAGTAAAAATTGTTTTCATGGTAAAGTGGCTCCCTACCTTTTTAGCCATATTTATTCTAGTGGGTTGATTTTTGTAAACATAACTGAAACCCTGGGAGACTAATGAAGTTTAACAATGTGTGTTAATTATAGCTACTTTTGTTGTCTCAGTGAAAACATGGAATCCTAAATCCTATTTACAATCTGAAATTTCAGAGGTTCCAGCCCCTTGTCTGACCTTAACATCTCTTAGTTTCATGCAGCTTTTGTAAGCCTGTGCACACATTTAAGTTCCCCTGTGGAGAATGGTTTTGGAGGTCAGATGTTCAGGGATTACGAACACAAGAGGATTTTTTTACCTTGTTTAAAATCATTTTGACATTTTAGTGTAAGTCATTAAGATTGTTTTCTTGAACTGTCAAGGGGGCCACAGTACAGGTGAACTATTTTTAGGAAAATTAAATAAAAACATTTTAACTTCTGAATGACTCACCTTTAAGAATTTTAATGAATATTTTGCACACTCTGAAGCTTCTATTTGAGGTAAATATTTTCATGTAAATTCCTCCCCTGCAAAGATTAATTCCCAACTAAGTAAATAATTAAAGCCAGGGGCCATCCTGAGGGAGAGCAAGTAGGAATGGTCACTTCTATCTGAAGATGCTCTTGGTATTTTGGTATTGTTTATATTTGCATTTGCTTTCTTTTTTTTTTTCTTTTTACTGTGCAGTGGAACAAAGTTTCCCCAAATGGTGTCAGGTTTTAGGATCTCCACAGACATGCAGCATGGTTCTGTGGATTCTGATTTCAGACCAGGTGAATCCCATTAGTTCCAACTCAGCAGCACAGAGGATTCGAGCATCTCTGAAGCTGGGTGTTTGGCTCTAGAAAAACAAAGGATAGGTAGGAGGCAAAACACATGAAGGGACCATGGTTTTACCAGCTCTGATGTATGCATTAATAAGCAACACTGAGAATGCCACCTGCTTACAGAAAGGTTTTCAACTCACAGGGCATGGAGTTCTTAATAGTATTCCATTAGATATAATGAGGTACGCTGGTGCAGATTTCCCCCATGAAGTTAGTACACATTTGTACAAAATAAGGCTCCTGCTGTGGTGTTTTATGAATGTGGAGTCTTTCAGTTCCAGTTAAATAAGATAACCAGCTGTTTTCCAGGGCACATGGAGAAATCCTTGGATTCGTTGTTATTCCTACTCTCAGCATTAGGATGCCTGCAAAAAAAATAATAAAACCAGAAATACTTCAGTAGGGCCTTCTTGAAGGGAAAGCAATCATTCAAATGCATCAGAAATTGTTCTAATAGATGCAGAAAAAAAAAAAAAGAGAAAAATCCATTTTCTTTGTCCTTTTATTTTGTTACAAACCTTCCTTCCATCCTCAGTCTCCAGGTTTCTCTCCCATGAGTTGTCATTATCTTTTGTCACTTGCAAGACTTTATTCCCAAAACCTGCAGATGTTATTAAAATTGAGGATTATAAGGTTATGCAGTACACGGTAGAAGCCAGATACAGATTGGATGTTTTTATTAGAGGATTAACAACTTTTGTTAACGGGAGTGTGCGTGAGTAATTCCACTGGAAGCTCTGCTGTGCTTGTTATGAAACAGCTGATCCCGAAGCAGATACAGAGCTGCACCTCAGCAAGGTCCAGTTCTCTAACCACGCAGAGCATAGGTCACGTTTGTGATGTGTAAACCTGGCTTGTTGCAAATGATGTATCATGGTTTCACTGGAAAAAGTGTAGTGGTCATTGCAGAAAGTATCTCGCTTACCATAAAATCCCAATGTCTTGTTCACTTCAGAATCCTTTTCCACTGCTGGCACAGGTTATAGGCACCAAAATTAAATCAGCAAATCAGGTATGTGCTTCGATGTTAGTTTTAAATATAGTGAAAATATCTAATAATTTTTGTAGATTTTCATAACTTGCATATCCCTAGTACATGACACTAGGCCCTTAAACTTGTTGCTGTTAAGGCACAAGATTATGATGACATGTAACTAACTCTCTTAATGTCGATACATTGGTGTGTTTGTGAGTGAGGGGCTAACTCAAGCTAGTGAACCTAAAGCAAGAAATCAGAGGAGAATGACAACATTAAAAAAAATAATTTTACCTTGGAGCCACCATTTTCCCACAGTGATGAACTTGTCTAAGGCCACTCAAGAGCTACTGAGGAGGTAATTTCTACTGGCTCTTCAGTTAAAAGGAGGGAGTGACTGAAGAAATTTCCAGAAGCTTCTAGCATTTTGCATAATGACTTGTACCCTGCTATGGTGGGTTAAGCCCCGTGGGCAGCTCAGACCCACCCAGCCACTCGCACCCCCCCAAGAGGATGGGAGAGAGAATTGGAAGGGCAAAAGTGAGAAAAGTCATGGTTTGAGATAAAGACAGTTTAATATGGGGGAAGGGGTAAGGCAAAGACAACATGTGATCAAAAAGCAATCATTCCCCACCAGTCTGAGTAATGGCAACTTTGGAAAAGCTTTGGCCCCTAGGTTTATTGCTGAGCATGATGTCATATATATTGCTGAGCATGACACCATATGGTATGGAATATCCCTTTGGCTAGTTGGGGTCAGCTGTCCCAGCTGCGTCCGCTCCCAACCTCTCGCCCATCCCCAGGCTACTCACTGCTGGGGCAGTGTGAGAAGCAGAGCAGGCCTTGATGTTGTATAAGCACTGTTCAGCAGCAGCATTATCAACACTGTTTCGGTCACAAATCCAAACCGCAGCACTGTACGAGCTACTATGAAGAAAATTGACTCCATCCAAGACAGACCCGGTACGCCTGCAAGACTGGATGCTGGCATAGCCTTGTACTGGAAGGGGAAAGAGAAAACAGATTTGTAAGTCACAGCTAGTATGGTTTGCAATTCCAAGAGGAAAGTGAAAGGTGTTGAATGAGGACTTTGTTTTGTACTTCCAGGTACTCTTTCCTTCTGCTATAGGGCTGAATTACCACTGCTGTGATAATAAAGTCTACTTGATTTGTCTGAGCAGACTCCTAATCGCTTAATAAATCACTTGAAAAGTTATTTGGTAGAGTGGCAATTTATTAACTGGCTGGAGATCCAGCAAGCAGCAGCTGTTTCATACTAGAAACTGGACTGGGAGAACTGGCCCAAGAGTGTCCACGTTCAGTGCCAGAACCACAATTTTTATTAAGTTTTAAAGTTATTTCCCACTTGTATCCACAGGGAAAGGGAAAATTTGGGTCCATGTATACAATTTTAAAGTGTAATTAGTGGCATAAATTAATGTTTGCTATTTATATTATATTTATGTATTTCCTAGCTGTGAATTAGTCATACAGATCCTGTTCCACTCTGAATCTATTCATCAATTTGAGTTCTTGTGGTTATTCAGTTTTTTAAAATCCAGTTGTATTTTTGTGCAGGAAGGATGAGTGTCTTTTTGCCTTGATTATGGATATTTACTCATGTTTCTGACTAGATCTAAGATGGCACAGTAGGACTCTTAGTTTAAATCTTTTGATTTAATGGATAATTTTTAATTTCAAGATTACTCTCACAATATCCAACTGGGTGAGGATTTTAAAATCAGCTTTGGGTGAGGTCAGCTAGAATTCCACTATGAAATCCAGATTTCAAAAAAATCACATCAAAAGGTAAATCTCTCTAAGGTAGAATAGAGGGTGCACACTATATGTGATCGCATAGTTACCTAGTTCTTCATTACAGCCATATAGTTTCATTTTTTAGACAATAGAAGAGAATCTCTGTGTTCTGAACTCTTCTGGTGTGGTGTGACTACATAGTTTGATAATGGCTGTATGTAGCTTCATCAAAGAATATTGTCACATCACAAAAGGAAATACAGTCCTAAGACTAAAAGGCAGATTTGGATTCTGGATGCATGTTAGCCAGTGTCTTTCTCTTGACATGGAATAAGCCATCCAACCTCCTCTTACCTCCAATTTGCCCTTCTTCAAAATGTTGATAATGATGACTCACTTCCTCATGGGTGTACTTTGAGGCTTAGATGAAGTCTGAGAAGTTGTTTCTGACCCTGAGAAAATTGATGTCAGAAATTGCAATATTGGAATACTAATCTTTCAAGGCTTAGATAAATAATTGTCCGCAAATGAAAAGCTATTTTCTCTGCAATTTTTTGGCCCCCTCTGTAATATTCCTTGAATTAGTGGAGTCCAAACTTAATACAGACAACAGAAGAGACAGCGGACACTGCTTGCTTAAGTAAACAACGGCCAGAGCCCGAATTATTAGTAAATACCAAAGCTTCATTTAGGTTGAATAACGCTGCAATCCAACAAATAAATGAGCCATCAAGTTTGAATTTATGTAGCATACGAAACACATTAAAGCCATCTGACCATGACAAAGGCCTTTTCTGCTGTGAATAATGAGGCCAACACATTATAATATCCTTTAGATGAGGCATTAAACCCAAGGTCCTTTCTGTTTGTCCCTGGTGACTGTCCAGGTGGAAGTTAAAGGCTCCATGGCATTTCACTAAAACCATAGAAAATCTCTGGCCCCCAATGGTATAACTTTCCCTGTAAACAAATAAAATAAATTTAAAATTTAGAATAGCCAAGGCTGTGTATGAGTTGAATATCATCAAGAAAAATGCCAGTTTTCCTATCCATGAGGACAATGGGGAAAGTTCTCTTGTTTTGGCGAGAGCAAGGTCAGCATCCCTGGAACGGATGTAGGACTTTGAAAGTCCTTTGGGATTTTGAGAATGTAAAGCACAGAAAAATGCTTCATTCTCATCATTAACAGAAATTGTGGTAAAGAAGAACAAATTCAAATCATATATGATATGTTTACCTGTGTCTGTGCTTACACAATTAGACATGCATGTTTACATGTGTAATGTCCAAGAAGAAACAGGTTGGAGGCAAACAGAAAATAATTATGCCAAGAAAAATTCCTTACCTCAGCCTGTACATGAGTGATTCACTTCAGGAAGTCCATCTCAATTTCCAACTTCTTTTGTATAATCGCAATGATTTTGTACCACTTGAGATATTTTAGCTGTACCTTTAGTTTGATATGAGTATCAGTGGATGTTTATCTACCGAGTGAAAACCAGGCTCTTACTCACTAAACCTGCATCTTGCGTACTTTCACACTGAAGTTTCCTAGCATTAGACTCTCATACGGGTATGGCACAAAAGGTTATGTGAAAGGTAAATTTCAGAGTTCTCTCATAGGTGTAAATCTATTGTCTTACTGTTATCAAGCTGACTGGACTCACTCGTTTGAATTTAAAGGAATTAAAGGGAGGATGAGAGAACAACCGCCTTGAAAGAGACAGAAGAATCATGCTAGAGCTGAACCCCCTTAGCAGCAGAGATAATATAGCCTTTCATGAAGACTGACTGATGAATCTGGGCATCTTTCAGTTTTTCTGAATAACGAGCCAGTTCTTCCGTCTTGCCAAGAAACATATGGGAAGTGAGGAAATCAGCTGGAAACGCAGCCGTGTCTGTCCCATTCGGTGTCCTCCCCACTAGAGGCGCGGAAGCGGTGCCTTATGAGGAAAGATGGTTTGAGGGAAACCTTGGTATTCAGTTAAAGCAAGCTCAGTCTTTGTGAATCTTATGTCCCTTGATGTCTGCTCCCCTTTTATCAACA
>NW_009626022.1:13142-16157 GCF_000690535.1 Cariama cristata | reverse complement strand
ACAGAAAGCTGAGGTACTTGTCCAAAAGAGATTAATGCTGGCTGGGCTAAGGAATCCGTTCTGTTTCCTTTTCCTTTTCCTTTTTTTTAATGTGTATCTCCCTGAAACTCCTGACATGATAGAAATGTTCCACAGGTCATATCTTTCAGGTCCTTCTATTTGAGAAAGGCACTTTCCAAGACAGGAGGGGGTGGTAAGAGGAGAGAAATATAAATATATATCTGTGACACACCTCAATAGCCATTTCATTGACTTTAATTTCATGCATCCTCACATTAGTGATAGGAAGTTCTAGTAATGAGGATTGAAAATGTATGCTGGCTTTGATTTTATTTTTCTTTCTTTCCTTTTTTTTTTTTCTTTTCCAAAAGTCATTAAAGACCACACTTTAAAAGTATTTAATGACACTTAAAGATGTAGGTTCTTTGTGGGATTTATTTTCAAAGTGCTAAGACCTTAGTAGTACAGACCACTTCATGCAGGGTTGATGAAGGTTACTGAAACAGCAAAGAGAGGCTATGACACAGGACCAGTCTGAACGGGCTCCAGCAGTCTCACCCCCCACCCTGCAGAGCAGAGATGTGTATGCTTTCCTTGGCTGTGAGTTTGAGGGCACGCTGTGAGCCGCATCCTTGGCGCATCCAAGGTTGGTGCTGGGGATGGCAACTGATGAAGGTTCTGCCCGTGGAACGAGGATGGCTCAGCTCCAAACCCCTGATGAGGTTGCTGCTTCCATACTGGTCTGACGCTTAGGGGATGTGTGTACCCTGTGAGACTATGGCCTGGTGCGACCCACATAACCTGGGCCATGGCAAAAGGAACGGCCACAGAGCTGTGCAGCTGGCCCTGTCCCTAACAATCATCGCATGACTCCATCTGATCCTGTGATACAAAAGCCTCAAAACGTTAACAAAAATTCTTCCAGATCCTCCTACCAACAAAAACTCTGTGTGCTATCTATGTTACTTGTCTAAATGGGAAGATATTTAAATATCAAATGGATTTTTAAACCTTACCTTCTCTTTCATGGCAATAATTAAAGATGCTATTCTAATCGAAGGGGCCAGATTCAGCCTGCGCTTTGTGACAGCCACTTTGCACGAGGTAACCACAAGCCTTGAAAGTAGTGTAAGTGGTCTTCAAAGCAACAAGTGGAGATTTCTTTGTTGTGGATGTCTTCTAGACGGATGCAGGAAAGAATTTGTCCCTTCAAATTCAGCTCACTAACTTCTACAAAAAATATTTCAGTGATCTGAAAATTTTGTCTAATCTTGCATACAATCTGCTTTGGTATCATTGTGTACCCTTCCATAAATTACCTACATAGCTTTATTCTATACCTTAAAATATCTTCAACATGTGGTAGTCAATTCAACAGCATTTTTTTTAAAAGTTACTGATTCCTAACCTTCCTTTTTGCTTCTTTACCTGCTGTCCAAAAAAACGGAGGCAGGGTGCTCACAACATAGTCTGTGATATATGACTGGATTGTTTGGACTCCATCCAGCTGAGGGCGGTGACAGACATCTGCCCAAAAACCAATTAACTGCAATGTATTTGGAGAGAAAAAATAATCCAATGGTGATTTACCACCTCCAGAAAGGGTTTGTGTTAGAAACAGTCTTGATGTTATTGTGGATTTTTTTTTCAGCTGTTTTACTCTCAATTTTCAAGAATTAAGAAAAAGAAAAGTTGCAAAATATTTCACCATATAACACAGACAACAATATGTAGAAGTAATTAATAGGGACATTTGAAGGGAAAACAGGGTCGCACCATTAGCCCCTACTAAAATGCATCAGACTTGATGAATTATTTTAATGGGACAGAATGACAAAAAAGGGACCGTTTCACCTAAGCAGGGACAGCTGGTCCCTATGACAAGGATACATTGCTGTCTTGTGGAGTCTGCCAGCCAGCAAGGCTGAAATAATAGCACTGAGAGAGGTGTGAACACTCCTCGTTCACCTTAATTGAGAGCTAATATGAAGTCTAATTATGAACACTTTGTATTAACTGCTTCGTGTCTGAAGGCAGACATCTGATCAACAGCTCTCCATCATGTCCAGGGAAGGTCTGCTTTGATTTTCCGGACAGTTACACATCCTGATGCCATGATGCCAGCTGCGCCAAACCATATCCAACTAACAACTGTCCCTACCAGAGGCTTTTGATCCTGTTTCTGTTCCTAGGCAATAGGAGCTTAGCACAAAATTTCCATCTGGGGACCAAACTGCATGTTTGCTCAAAAGCAGAACTTCTTGCCGCAGCCGGCGGGGCCAGGCGGCAGCTCTCCGGGACCTTTGCGGGCTGTACCTGTACAGAAATCCCCCCGTTGCTGCAAACGGTGCTGTGCAGGGCGGCCCGGGGAGCGGGCCTCATCCTGCTGCCCACGGCTGCCCGCACGCCCCTGCCGGGGAGAGCCACGGTGCCGCGGGCCACAGGCACAGGCCACACCGACAGAACCATCTGCCAGGATTCAAAGCATGGCAGGTGGGATTAGAGGATTTAGGCGACTAATTGCAGAATTTACTTTCATACAAAGTGTTTGTGTGAGGGGGAGAGAGAGGAGGATTGACTTAACTGCCAGAGATTTCTCCAATTATTTGAAAGGTGGTTATAAAATGAGCATTTAATCTTGCACCTCACCTGCTTCTGAGAACAAAAGCACTTAAATTTAAAAGTGCCAACTAGATGGGGACGGGGTGGCTCAGGGGACTGAGACCAAGGCTGCTGGTGCTTCATTTGTAAGTCACACGACCAAGGCTAGTGAAGAATGCAAGGCATCAACCATTTGCTGGCTTTTGTGGACCATCTTAAATCAGACTGGAAACAGCAGTCCAGTTCCAAAAGAATTAAGGACCTGATCCTATTTCCACTTAAAACAGTAGTCCAAGATTGAGGCTTAAGTACCATGTTGCAAATCCTCAGTGCTACTTTTAGCAACCGTCCTGGCAAGCGGCACGGAGAAGGTGAAGGTAAGCGGGCTCTGAGGAGCGAGCGCTTGGTGTTGCC
>NW_009626022.1:12529-13115 GCF_000690535.1 Cariama cristata | reverse complement strand
TCCCCAAGCTGCTTTTTAAGAAAACAGGATTTCTGAGCACTTCTCACAGGCACTAAACTCACCACAAAAAAAAAAAAAAAAAAAAAAAAGCCAACACAAAAAAACCCCCACAAAACCATCAGCTACATGGGAGGGAGGGGAAGGAAAAGGAGGATGGAAAACAAGCTAAGAAAAAACAAAAGAGCAAACATAAACAGAAAACCCCTGCCAAAACCAAAGCTTTTGGTCCCCTGATCAAAACAACTTTGATCAATGCATCTATTCTCAGAAGCGCCTTATTTTAGAAAGCAGCTAGCTTTCTAACAAATAAAGAATTGCTCTGTGGTTTCTTTCCAAAGCTTAAATTCAGCTTTCTAGAGTAAGATGAAAAGCTAATTTTCTTGAAGTTTAACATATTTGTGTAAGCATGTCAGGTGAAATAAATGACATTGATATTCAGTGTGTATATAGGTGGCACCAGCTCCCAAAACTCTATCTCTTTTTCATCTTACTGGAACATTAACTTATGCTCCTGAGGGCTATGCAGCATGCAGAGTGAGAGTGTGAACTTAAAGATAATTTATCATAGCTCTCTCCTGTGTATCAC
>NW_009626022.1:3944-12498 GCF_000690535.1 Cariama cristata | reverse complement strand
CTAAACTTTTCCATATCAGAATATAGAACAGAGGGAGTTTACTTTTGCCTTAGCTGCCTCTAACTGCACCCATGCAGGGTCTTACTCAAAACAAATGTCTGCATCCTGCAGATGGACTTCTCGGCATGTTCCCATGGTAAGTAGATAAGCAGACATCTTGCCATAATAACTGGGTCAGAGGAACCTTAAGAATTGGTCTTTTGAATAACTGTAGTAACAGTAAAATATCTTGAGAGCTGTAGTAAGGTGGGGCGTGGGAGGAGGAAAGGACTTTCATGGGAAATCGCGTCACCCAGGCCAGCAGAAGCTGGTGACAGAGAGGACCAAGGAGCACCGTTCTTTCCTCCTTGCTCCGACTGATGGCGAGCAACAGCTCTGGAAAGGCTTGGACTCTCTTTTTATTATGCATTTATATACTGACAGGTGTGACGGAGGTGTTCTTCTACTAAAGGTGCTACCTGAATAAGCACAACAATTAACAAGAGAATAGAAACGTAATGTTAATAACAATGTAGATTATGTAGTGCTGGCACCCACTTTCCCTTTTTCATATTAATATCCATCTATCACTCTGCGTGAATTACTTAAACTTACAATTTACCTTTCAAGTAGAGCTCATTTTTGCAATTCACATTTTGCAGAATGGGAAACTGAGACACACATAGGTTACATGACTTTTTTCTTCCTGATCTACTGTGAGTTTAAAAAAACCCATCTGCTGATTTATGTACCACAATACTGAGCTGCTTTGTTTTGTTTTGTTTTGTTTTTTTCCCCACAGGAATACCAATGTGTTAGCTAATGGCTAATGTTGCTAGTAGGGATCAGCATTAGAGATGTCTGGAGATGGCAGATTACATAGCTTTATTTAAAAACTAAAGTATTCTGAAGTGTAATATATCTTCTTGAATTTCATTTTTCTGTTCTTGTTTATTTGTACATGATGCTAAAGGTGGGAGTAGGAGTAGCTGCCAAATAGGTAGAAAGCGATGAGTGAGAGGATACGTGGCCCTTGAAGAGACATGATTCAGAGTGCAGCAATTTCCCTGAAGTATCAAGATCCAGAGTTATTGTTTATTTGTCTTTAGCTGTGTCTATAAGAGAAAGAGGTAGAGCTTGGCTTAGAAGCACACCTTGCAAATCTGCTTCCAAGGCCTTTACTTCCATCCATCAGAGAGTCAAACCATAGAAAAATAGTCTTTCAAAAAAGCTAGCAGAGCCATCATCAGCTGTCATCAGAGCAGCTGCATGTTTTGAAGAGAAATCCGATTGCCACAGTAGATGATGGTATTAGACACTCCTGAACCCACAGAAAACATGCAATATCTGGGCAAAAATAAGCATGACAAAGAAAAGTCCATGAAATGTAAACTCCCTGAACATGCAAGGAGCTGAATGATTAGGTGCAGACTGGAGGCACATGCAGTGCCAAGCAGTGCTCTTCCACTCATAGCTATACCTGTAAGAAAAAAGTCATTTCACAAGATCTTGCTGGTAAGGGGAATGAAACCGTAGAAAAACAAACTCCGCATAGCCTGGAGAGTGTCTGCTGCACAAAGACGACGGCACTGCCAGCTGTGTGAGATTGTATCAGATTATGTTGTGAATATGGTTCCAATGGTGCGTGAGAAGATAAAATGCGGAGAATGCAAGCTCTATGGCTGTCTCAGGAAAGAGGCTATTGATTGCAGAAGGCTTTGAGAGTATTCTCAGGAATGTTTGATGCTGTATTTGTCCTGTTCTTGCAATTTGTCACATGCTACCAGCCCTCATCAGCAGAGGATGCTGACTAGTTTGACTTGTAGTCTGACTCTGTACGGCCTTTCCTGTGCACCAGTGTTCAAGAGGAGGTTTTCACCCTTTAAGAAAAGGTGGCCAGTCATTGCAGAAGCTACCATGTGATAAGACTTTCCAAAAGTAACACCAGCCTTCAATACTGGTTGTTCTATGCAACGTATGTATGACTCCTGTAATAATCTTGTTGGAGTTTTGTTGGGATGGAATGGGCTGATTGTTCCTAAATCCTTGAAGCAAGAAGTGTTACATCTGCTATATAGGGTACCTAATACGGAAAAGTCTAGTCTATAGGTCAGAATCATGCTATGCAGGGATAAGTGGACCTAAGCAGAGAAAAAATATCAACAGATGTTTAAAAAAAAAAATTATCAAAAATAGCTGAATCAAAAATCTGGGAGGACAATTCCAGAAATTGTAAGACCATGGTCTAAGGTTGGCACAGATTGGTGTCCTTGCACTGCAGACAAATATGTATTGGTTTTGGATTATTACCATCATTGGCCAGAGCTGCATTGTTTGTGAAGGCAGTTAGAAAATGGGCAATCTCACATGCCTGGCCAGAACCACTTGTAGTAAGAAATACTGAGCTGTAACTTGATAGTTATGTGTTTAAATATTTATAAGAAGAACACGATAAGAAGCACTCTCCTCTGAGACCAGAATAGCCAATGGTTCTGTTGAAGATAACATTAAGTGGTTAAAATAATATTTTAAATAAAAAGCTAAGGAACGTTATACCCCTGTCAGAGCTGTCACCGGTAGGAAGTGTTGTTCAATAGAAAGGTTATTACCAACAAACCTGACTGTTTAAGCATGAAAATTAAAAATAGGAAGTGTTGGAGTCTTTTGAACACTAGAAGCAAGCAAACAGAAATCACAAAGCCCAAGCTAGAGTCTATGCTATGGCAGAACAATATGCATATTAACATGAAGAGTAAATACAGGTAAAAAAACTTCTTTTGTGATTTTTTTTTTGAAGTTGTTTTTATGTTTTTTAAACCAGAACAGGCTAACAGAATGAAGAGGAAATGCATTCAGAGGAGGAAAGGGATTTGGATGCTGAATCCCAGAATCAGAATGTCATGGAAAAGCCTACATCTTTACAAGGCTTGACTAGGAAGAACAACGCAAAGACTAGGCCAACCGACTCACAGACTGAGAATATAAGGTATGGTGTCTCACAATCCATACTTCATCCTTTCCCTTTGGAAAAGGGAGATATGGAGATGAACGGCTCTTCAGTGGTTCATACTGAACCATGGTGTTCCTAGTATAATATCTTGGCACAGACTAGCTGTTTGGAGATAGTATTAGCAGGGTGACAGACTCAGAAATCCCTCTCCTTCTCTCATAAGCTCCTTCCACTGTTACCTGCTGGTCATTATAGCACAGACTCATCACCGCTGCGCTGCTACTCCAACAGGAAAGAGCTGTTGCAGAACAGGAGCAAACTACCACAATGCTAGTGGCAAAAAGTTTGGCACTTTCAAGAAGCAGGGTCCAGTCAATCCATTTCTGCTTCTCTTTGACACCAATACAGCGCTTAAAAAAACAACAACAACAAAAAAGCATCATTGTCATCTTCTGCTTCACTAAACTCAGCTCCCTCTGCATGTGTCCTTTCTTGACCAGTTTGCATCAACCATGGCTAAACATATCCATTCTACCTTAGACTTGTGACCCCTTTAAGAAGGATGGTATTCAAAGTTTTTCCTCCTCTTTCATACTGAAACCCTTCAGTAGAAGGCACAATGTTAGTATAAGTCATTATAAAACCAGAAAACAAGCTGCCGAGTGTTAACCATTTTTCTGTCCTACCTAAAGAGCACTCACTGACTCCCCTTAGTTTAAACTCTTGTTTCTTGTTTGTAGGTGTTTGGGAAGAGAGTAAGTTTCTATCTATTTGATTACAGTGAATGAAGACAATGAAGTACCAGCCAGGGCAAATTCCTAACACATCCACCACACAGAAATGTATCCAAATGCATCCACTTTGGTCGGCCAACATAGGTCTAATGTGCTGTAGTCTTAAAAAAAAAAAAAGATTGCCATTGTGTAGTGTGAAAACTGTATTTTGTAGTTGCAGCTCACATTGTAAGAAGTTTATGATAATAAGCATGCACAAACATCAGTGCATTTATGTGCATGAAGCAGGCTTAAGAGGCAGGAGTATGGAGAAGGGAAGGATTCTAAAAATCCGACCGGGTGTACCAGTTTTGGTGGGGATAGAGTTAAATTTCTTCATAGTAGCTGCTATGGGGCTGTGTTTTGGATTTGTGCTGAAAGTAGTATTGATAACACACTGATGTTTTAGTTACTGCTGAGCAGTGCTCACATAGCATCAAGTCCTTTTCTGCTTCTCACCCCACCCCACCAGCGAGTAGAGGTTGGGAGGGGACACAGCTGGGACAGCTGACCCCAACTGACCCAAGGGATATTCCGTACCATATGATGTCACGCTCAGCAATAAAACTGGGGGTGAGGTTGGCTGGGGGTGTCACTGCTCAGGGGCTGGCTGGGTATGGGTCAGTTGGTGGTGAGCAATTGTTTTCATTTCCATCACTTGTCTTTCTTAGTTTTATTTTCCTCTCTCTTTGTTACCTTTTTTTCCTCTTTTCCTACTCTTAAAAAATTATTATTGTTTATTTTTAAATTATTAAACTGTTTTTATCTCAACCCAGAAGTTTCTTTCTCACTTTTACCCTTCTGATTCTGCCACCATCCCACGAGTGGGGAGTGAGTGAGCGGCTGTGTGGTGCTTAGTTGCTGGCCCAGGTTAAACCATGACACAGGGACAATGGTTTTCATTATAATTTCATTTGTCATAAACAAAGGATATTTGTTTAATCCAAGGATCCAGATGGTCTAGATCCTACATCCTGAATTAATCACTTAAGCATGTGGTAACCATCAATATATAAAAGTTGTTGATTTCCAAGGTAAAACTGGTGTCAGCAAGCAAGGGGAGCCTAAGAAAGAAACAGGACTCACACCGTGTTCTCACCCACGTCTTTACCTGGTTTCTTCAGCCTTGCTGTCTGGCTTATCAGGAATCATTACATTGGCCAAACTAAGAAAGAACCAGGTGTGTAATGTGTCTCCCTGTCCAGGGAACAGGGGTGGCAAAGGTGGCAACAGCCACTTAGCTCCATGGTTGCTCTCAGCAAGCAGATGAGGCTATTGCCATTCTACCAAGAATCAATCAGAGTTGTTGGCTTGCTAGGTCAATTGGTATTATCTATTTACTTATCTATCAATATGATGGGAATTATATAGGAATTATAACAGGAATATTGGTGCATGCATTTTTTTTCCTTCTTTGTTCCCCACGATACTTCCTATAGCATCAACACTTTGTTAACAAGGATGAGGTTGGGGCTTTCATAGATTGCTCTCTGAGGAGCAGTATTCTTAATGCTATGAAGATTTGCCAGAATAATAACCAGCAACCTTAGAAGTAAAAGCCAAGTCTTGGAATCTGAATGTATTCATCAGTATGCTCTCTTGCACTAATGGTAACAAATGAGTTATATATCTATGTATATACAGCTTGATTTGAGAACTGCCTTGGGACAAGTTAAGTCCACATCAGCTACTGCTTAAAGCAAAGTGGCCAATATATTATCAAGATGTAACAAAGACAGCATTGCACATGATGTATGTGTGCACCTTTAAAGCATCCTTGCTATAGATGCTCCTCTCTTCTAGGCATTTGACCTCCAGGGTGACAACAATCCACAGCATCTGAAATCTGACTTAGATTTTCTAAGTGCAGGTGGCAGTTCAAAACTCCATAGAGATTGCTTAGATGAAGATGGAGTATTGCATACTATAGCCAGCTGGCTCCAGAGGCAGTTTCTATGCAAAGGAAGAGGTCAAGTGCAATCTTTTCTCCTTTCATAGCAAAGCAGGTTTGTCTCTGAGGCTTCCAACCTCTATGGCTATCCCCCTAAAATTGAAAGCATTTTACCCATGCCTGCATACAGCACAAAATCTTGTAGGTCTCAGCTCAGTCACTTCCTGACTGGAAGCTACATAAAGATGTGCAAGGAGACAGCACGAAATTCAATGGTGAGCTGACCAAAGAGACAATCGCTCATTCCCTCTTATGTCCAAGGGTTCTGATCCTCCAGTCCTGCTCAGTTTTTCTGTGGTAACTAAAAGATTACCACCCCACTGTCTGTAATGCCTTCTGTTGCATGGATACAACAGAATAGGTAGTGCATTTGCTCCTTAGCTCCCATAGCTAGAGCACAGTGTGAAGCAGTAATCTACAGCACGAACTAAAGCAGTAGCTGACGGACTGATGTATTCGTTTCAGCCATCACTGTGTGCATTTAAGGGAGGGAAGAATTCTAACAGACGTTTTCGACAGCCCACAGAGTGCAGTTGATACTCATTCACTCTCTTTGGTTTACTGACATCTTGAGAGAGGATAGGAGCACAATTACCCTGTGTCAGTGGAAGAGGACAGCAAGGTACTCCTTCCAGAACGTCCTCCAGAGTGACACCATATTTGGGTCTTGGTAATGTTCTTGGGTTTTCAGTGCTTCAGAAACTTGCCTCTGTGCCTCCCTTTTCCTTCTGCAGGACTTCCACCCGCAGGTCGGCCTGCATACTGCAGCTGAAGGGTGACCTGCGCTTCGTGGCAAAACTGGCCAGCTCAGCAGGTAGGTCCTACATCTCCAGCAGAGGACAGGGAGAACTCTGGCTTTACTTTGGCAAGGTCCCCCAAAGTCAGGGACAGCTGGCGAGAGGGCCCACATCTGAGACACAGTCATTTCAGCATATGAGAGAAAGCAGGTACTGGCTCTGTACTCCACACATCGGGATTCGTCTTCCCATGGGCATAACATGAAGTATTCATGGTTATTTTAGCCAGGTGGGTTTCAGAAGACAGCAAAAGTCCTGAGAAGCTCACCATTTGCAGATGTGGAAACAGTTTCTATAACTGACAATGTGCTTTGGCCATTACTTATCAACATCTATTGATAACCTCCTTCAGACATCAAATAAACTGATAAGGATGGAGACTGTGTAGACAAAGAGCACCATTTGCAGTAATATTCACACTGTGCTCACTCTGAGGCTTGAGAGAGGCTTACCTATTAATTTGAACAGGGTAGGAGAGGCTCTTTGCTGACCTACACTGTATAAAATAAAATATAGTTACTACAGCGGGATGGCTGACTTTGCTGTAAAGGTCCAAGTTTCTCTTCTCCCTTATTTGATAAATGAGTGTCATCAGAAGTACTGTGCTCTCCTGAAGCAATTAGTCATTATTGGATGATCAAAAGTATTTATCAAGACTTCAGGTGCAGTGCGATTGATCTTCATTTGGGTTGGAAGGGTTTCCTTCCTGGATTTTGGAGAAGGAATCCATCAGTGGCACAGCCATCAAACAGAAGGCAGCAGGTATATCCTTGTCAGGGAGATATATGACTATGCAGAAATTCAAAAAGGTGCCAAGAATGCAGCTCAGCAGCAGAGGTGGCTACTGGCACCTGGCAAAACTGTTGAGGTTTTGAGTAGGAGATGGAAAGAAGAGTTAACCAGCCCACCTACATCAAGAACACCATAGCCTACCTTAAAATGTGCACAGAGTAATTTTAATTAAAGGATTTATACAGCTGGGGAATCCTGAAATCCTCTGAGTAATGTGAACTGAGACCTCCCTGGGAACAGGTCTTCAGTACTTGAAACATTAAAAACCCACAAAGCAGCTATTCCAACATGATGTGTTTGATCCACCTTATTTAAAAATCCTAGCTTCAAGATACACAACCTGGATCAAAGTAATCTAAAATGTCATTGTAGCTGTTACAGCATTGTGTTCTTGAGCAACAGATGTGTTTGAGAAGACATCTTGATGGCAGATCTTGATCTTGTAAAATGCCTTAAGTGCCAGTGAAATGTTACTGGGCTTCAGAATACTTATCTTTAAGGTTTTCTGGTGATCTAAATGGTTTGCGACTGGACATAGTGCAGAAACTCTCTTTGTGTGTTAACCACTGTTTCCATATGTGAAAGAGATTAATGTTTACTTAGGAAAGACAGCCTTGCTCTTCAAGACACCAGTTTCCTCTTGCTATTCAATAATTAAAATACAAATAAATTGAATCCCCAGCTGAACTGGAAATACAAAACTATCAGTGGGAATTGCATTTGCAATAACCTTCCTTCCTGGGCCAAGTATTGCAGCAAAAAAGCATTATACACCAACTCATTTTGACCATGCAATAAGCACGCAATTTTTTCTTCTAATGGTCTGTTTCTTTTCTTTTCTTTCCTTTTTTTTTTTTTTTCCTACTTACTACGTTTTTAAGCTAAAAGGGGTCACTTTTTGACTGTTTTTGTAAAAACAGGTATAAATCCAGACTAATCTACTGAATATAGTTGGGTTACTCTGGATTAACAGTGGTATAAATAACAGCAGAAGTTGGCGCCGTGTTTCCAAATTAACAAATCGAAATGTTTTTCAACTAATGGAATGGCTTGAATACAATCAAACAGATTTTGCTTTTAATCTGTGAAAGAAAAATATGTTTGCTTGACCTGTAAAGCAAGTTATGCCAAATTTGATCATGAAACAATATTTATGACTAATTTTTAATGCACTGAAAACAACTGAAGTGGGAAATGCTGATACACTAGTGTAACTATGACTGTGGAAATGGAACTAATGTAATAACTAGAATGAATGGGTGTAATGAAAGAATAAACCCACGGAGGTTGGTAATGCCTTAAAATGGTGGGA
>NW_009626022.1:0-3905 GCF_000690535.1 Cariama cristata | reverse complement strand
AAAAAAGTCAGCAGCTACAGCATGTGGCAGGAGTCTTTGCTGACATTTGCAGAGCATTGTGTTGTGCCAGCACTGTTGTAAGAAGTGTCTGAGAGCAAGAACATCACAAAGTAATGAACTCTGGAGCATGATGAAAAAGAGTTACATGTGTGCAGATGTAAAGGTGGTCAAGTCCAGCATATTTCTATTGAAATTGGCATAACAGCTGATTTAAAAAATAGGCTCAGAATCTTTTCTTGGTGACATACTATCCCTTCCCATTCGCTATACTTGAAAAAGAAAAAAATTCAGTTGAGGACATACATTTTTGACAGCACATGTGATGGACTGCTGACTCTGCGTATCTGAACATGGAAGTAATTGTACCGCAAAGTAAACCTGGATAAATGCAGAGAGAAATTACCTCCACTAAGAGTGGTGTTTTGTTCTGTTTTAAAGTATCCTTTTAATGTTGTTAATAGATCTTCTTAAAAATAAATTATTTAAGGAGGCTTATCTTTAAAATACTACTAGAATTATGACTAGAAAACATATGAATCATTGCTGTTCTGTAGCACAATTAATTTTCATTGCTATGTTTGTGACCTACTTACACAGACAGCAAGCACTAATCTCACTGGATAATTAAAAGAGTGTAAATATCATTTGTCCAGTCCCCAATGATTTGTTTTAGAAATCCAATGAGCTCTCTACAGTAAACTCACAGATAAGAAATCCTCAGCTACATATAGAGTCTAATTATCACATACCGCTAATGATTCTTACTACTTGGTTTCATATTTTACACTTAGAACAATACAAACTGTATTTAACATGCAATTAAATATTTTCAACCACAAATTTATTTCTCTAACTGTAGCATTCTGATGCAGCAGGATGTGGATACATTGTACAAAACAGGCAAATGTATCTGTCTTATATTTAGTCTTGGATAAAATATTTGTAATATTTTTGTTGCTGTAAATGAGATTTTCTTTAAAATTTACTATTGGCCTTCTAAATACAGGTATGTATTTCCCAATTGAACCAAAGAAATCAGTTTCACAATCAAGGAAATATTTTGCTAAAAGCCATCCTGATTCAGTGATAAAATAAACATAGCAATTAAAAATCATACATATTAGTTGCATGTATAATAAATTACATTGGGAGTCTTAACAAATGGAAAGTAGTAATACAAATAGACTGAATGTTACAAGCACAGCAAATTGATAAGAGAAGCAAAAGACAAGGAAAAAATCCATGACAGTGAACGATAATTTTATAAAGTACAGTAAGAATGACAGAAATCCCAGCAATACTATAAGCTTGCAACTAGCTAAAGATAGAAAATTTGTTAATAATGATGAGGAAAGAGAAAGCATTATTTAATTTTGGGGAGCTTCTGTTGGAAAGAAACTGGAGTACATACTTGTGCAGCATGAAACACTTTCAAATCTACTAGTAAACTGTGAATAGTGTAACCATACTTGGTATGTCTGTGTTAAATGCATAAATACATCTTCTGTCCTTAAAAATACCTTATAAAAGTATTCCAAGGACAGACTTTGAGTCCTGCTACATGTCAGTTATTAAATTATTTAAATACCAAAAAATTCAATCTTTGTTAAGTATATTATAAATAGTTCCAAAGATCAAAACTCCATGCTAGTAGTGCTAAAATTGTGGGAAAACCAGTAAATTCCAGGAAATATAAATTTAGAGGTGACGCATGAAGTGGCCTTTCATGTGAGACTTCAACAGGGGGTGTTAAGACCGTTGTTTATGTGGTACCTTACTGTGCTGTTACCAGGAGGACATATGGTGTTTCATCCTTAGCTGTTTGTTTTCTTCATCTACTTATAATTAGAGTCCAGGTACCAAGGAATCACCACGTGAATAACTTATATACTTCACCACTATTTGGTTTGTCTTTAAATATCTGGAATCCAGATGTGCTTTCAGTGTGAAATGAGACACTATTTATCTCCATCTATTTAACATGTGAGTTTCAAGGTCTACCTTATCATTCAGTACAATTGAAAAACATGCAAACCTTCAGCAGAGAAACTGCTGAGAGCTGCTACTTACACCTCCTCTATCGTGTATCATTTACTCCCTCAATTCATACCAGTTTTCTGGTCCTCTCTACTCTCTTCACTCATGGACTAACTATGAGTGTTTCAAAACAAAGCTAGCCAGCCAGGTCTCAGGACATGCTGAGGTAGGTGTGACATCTTGGATGCTGAGATTTCCACCTACCTTTCCACCAGCTAAAAGCAGCTCAACTGAACAATGATTAAAATATCATCTCTAAGAGCTTCTGTGCAAAGGGACCAATATAGGAATCATTACACTGAACACACTGGAAGCACAGTAAACTGAGAATTGGAAAAGGAGTTGCTTCAGCTACCGCTGGTGTTTTTACACTAGGAATTATTGTAGAAGAGCTGTTCCTTATTTAAGCTTGTACCCTACCTGAAGTGACGTTTGTGTGTACACAAACCATTAGACCCATCCACAGAACCCTGTATTTGAAAAATTTTGGCCCCTAAATGGTGTTATTATTATACTATGGAATAATTTGCAGGTTCATCAAAGAGGCTGCAAATTGCATGAGCGTTGGAGGCTGAATCAGTCATCCCCAAGGAGATACATCCTTCTCAGACTGGGGTGGGGTCATATAGGCATAGTTGTATCTGTGGAAAGCTTTTCTTGTAGATAAACACAGGCTTTAATTCAAAAAAGCTATTATCTAATACTTCTAATTGATACCAATGTATTTTTTAAACTGATGTTTGTAATTATTCTCATGTATGCAAAACAGTCTATTTGCATAACATACACAAAGCTACACAAAACACAGCAGCCTGAGGTTCTACATCTTCTTTCCCTGACTCACTTCATCATCTTTAATGTTTCTTTTGTCTATTTTTGGCCTTTTTCATCCTTTTTTTTCCCTTGACAGAAAAATCCTTCTCCCTTATCATTCTTTCCTTACTCTTTTTTTCTTTCCTTGGTTTTCTTATTCCTTTTTTAGACCTACATCCATCTACCTACTTGTTTCTTCATTTTTCCAAACTCCACAAGGTAAAGATACCTAGCAGATGTCTCAGAATTCCAGCTGGCCTATCTATTAGTTGGTATTTGCTTTCATAGAGGGACTGGGTGAAATTCCTACTGTATCTGATCCCATACAAGAGTGTTTCTCCTGCAATGGTTGTACAGATGCTCAGTAGTATAATAAGGAACCACATTTTAGAAGTAAATGTAGTAAGTCTTGCCATAGTAGGCTCTTCAGGCCCTAAGTTTTTCTTTAGTAAGACTGATGGAAATAGTATATTAGCCTAGAAAATATTAATAACAATTGCAGATTAAAACATGGTAATTGACTAAGTTTCGTCCTCCTCCACAGTGCATCACGCTCAAGGTTTCTCCTCTCCAGGACATCTGTTACCAGCTGCCTGACTCTTACAACTCTCCCTGTCATCTCTGGCTTTCTGTCCATCACTAGTAATGATGTTTAGGCTCATTTGCACTGCCCTGTCATGTTCAGACCATCAGAAGCTACTGCTCCACGTCTTCCGTCTGCCTTTTCCTCCTTCACTCCAAGTGTCAAGCCGGCCACACCTTGTGACACTGCACAACTTGGTCTCTTCCCAGTCCCAATTTCCCTTCTCCTTTCCCTTCTTTGAAGGCAATAGTGCTCCTACTGGCTAAATGCACAAGTCCATATCAGTGCAGTGCTGACACGAGCCAGTAAAATGTTATAAAAAAGCCATGAACTCTTGTTGTGGTTTAACCTCAGCCAGCAACTAAACACCACACAGCCACTTGCTCACTCCTCCCCCCTCCCAGTGGGATGAGGAGGAGAATCAGAAAAAAGAGTAAAAGTGGTGGACTGAGATAAGAACAGTTTAATAACT
>NW_009626021.1:0-15430 GCF_000690535.1 Cariama cristata | reverse complement strand
GGTGTGCTGGAGAGCTTTGTGACAGGAGTGCAAAAAGCTGCCTTGCCAGTCAGGGACCTGGGGAGGGCCTCTAGGCTAGAAGCAGGTGACTAAATTGTGGCTGAAAATTAAAAATTCGGGCTACGGAACAGTTGCGTGTGCTTATTAAACCCCTAAATTCTATGCATCTGTCTTAACGGCCTTGAAAACTAATATTCAGAAATTTTTTAACCTCATCTGCTTCCATCTCTTAACTATTCCATTCCATCTGCTTGTGTCCCTCTTCCCAGAGATCACAAAGCAGACCTGCCTGCCTGAGCAGTGGGCTCACAGGCAGTGCATGTGTGTGTTGGGGTGAGGGTTACAAAAATCCTTGGGCATGTTGGATGTGGTGGGGGGGTGCATGCCAAGTCCCTCAAAAGCATGGAGCTTTGGAGTTGTGAAGGTGGCAGGAAAAGTCTGGACCTAAAGCAGCATAAGGAATGTAGTGCTCTGATATTTTAAATAAAATTTAAAATTGAAGTAATTTAATGAAATAAATAAGAATTTTGTTAAACTGTCATAATGCAGATACCTGGTAACGCTGTAACAAACAACATACACAAAAAAAGTTAAACCCCCCCCCTCCCCTCTGAAGTTAAACAAAATCTCGGGTTGAGTTACTGATGTTTTTCAGATCTCCACAATGTCCAACCCTGTGAAAAAACAAACTGTAGTATCGCAAAATTGAAATTGGATCTCACCATTTTATCACTTGTAAAGGAAAACACGCATCTAAACAGAAAAGGAGTACTGCTGCTTAATGGCTGTTTATATGGACAATATAAAAGGATAAAAGAAGTTGTTCTTAATGTCACCAAGCATAGCTTCTGCACTTGTTTCCGGAAAAGTTAAAAAATTATAAAGTAATCAATAGAAGCAATTATTGTGATGTATGTTGACCCGGTTTATTTGCTTAAGTCAGTGCTTAATGCACATCCTGAAAACTGGTATACAACAGACGAGCCCAGGGCTCGGCAGAGGTAGTGTTGATTTATTCACACAATTTCCCATTAGATGAAATATGTGTATTTTCACATTATTGTGAAAACTGGGGGAGGTACCAAAGTGCAAGTCAGAGGTCAAAAAACCCTTATGAATTCAAATAAATTTTGCAGATCTTATTTAACTGCTAATACAGTAACTAACTTACCTAAAGTCAGCGATTTACTAGGAATGAGTTCAGTCTGCAATCAAAATATAGGCAAATTATGATGTATGTATTCCTGCAGTTTGGTGAAGCTTTTCCCCATTACAGAAAATATTTTGCAAAATTAATTGCCCATAAGTTAAAGTTACTACGGACGTACTGTGTTGTCCATCTTCTGAATTCTGTGAGGATAAAGGCATTTGCTGTCTAGATGTTTTCACCACATTTTCCTTTTATTTTGGGATGAGTCACCAGGAAGTAATAATAAATTCTAAACATTACCCAACAGTTATTGATACAAGCATTCTTCATATTACTTCATAGGAGGAAGCAAATAACACTCCTTATCAATGATGACACAACCTTTCATTCTTGGGATTGGCAAAGCTCTTTCATAACGAGCTTAGTTTTGTATTAACGTGGGACATAATTGTTCATATATATTGAGTGGAGGTCCTATTTAAAAAGGGAAGTGCGCTCTGTTAAGGAAGGGCTTGTTCTGGGTAGATGATGATCTTACATTAGAAAATTACTTCAGAGAGCTGATTCTGAACTATTCCAGTAAGTCTCTTAGCAGTTTAAATTTATACTTGTGTACTACTAAAAGTGACCTGCAAAAGCAGAAAAAGGGTAGTGCAGTATTTGATGTTAAATTCTATCTTGAAAATTTAAAAGAAGCTAACTACTAACATTCCTTTTTTCAAGTGAGAGTGCTACCGCTGACAGGCTTGGGAGATGACTGAAACATGGGAGTGTTCTAAATTTCGTAGTACCAATTGAGACTGAAGAACATTCAAGATTTGTATTTTTTTTAACACTTGTTTAAATAAACTACTATGAAGATTCAGAGGATGATGTTGGGGCATGTTAATGTGATTTATTCAATGCCTCACAATTGCAGTTACATACTAATTCTAAACATGATTTATGAACTTAAAATATCTGTCAAAAAAAGGATACAAGACTTGACTCTGATGAAAAAAACCATCACTCTCAAAATCTAAAGGGACAACCTCTTTTTCTTTGTCCTTTAAATATGAGGGAAGTAAGAGCAAAAAGGCTAGACCCTTTTTTCACTTCAGGTCAACTTTTACTAGTAACAGCTAAATCGGTGGGATTTATTGAAATGCCTGGGTTTTTTTTCCCTTCTATGCATATTTGTATTACCGGTTTTTAGTTCCACAAATAAAACCCACTCATGCAAATGTTCGTGCACATAACTTACATACCTAAATAATATGCAGATGCATTTGTATGAATGGTCAATAATTTAGGTATTTTTAAGATATATAAAGGAAAAAAAAAACACGTTTTGGAGGTGTGGCTTTTTCTCTATGGTTTTGCAGCTGAATTTACTGTGTTCTGTGCAGAATGGCTGTTGATGGTGGGTGTGGGGACACTGGAGACTGGGAAGGTCGCTGGAACCATGTAAAGAAGTTCCTCGAGCGATCTGGACCATTCACACATCCTGATTTCGAGCCAGGCACTCAAGTGAGAACCACTTACTTTAAATAAAAAATTTGTAGAGTGTGTTGCAAACCAATGTAAACAGTTTCATTAATTGACCGCCAGCAGTGTATGAATTCTAAAACTGCATGAAAAGCTTATATTTTAAGAATATGAACATAATGATTCTAGAAGAACATACTGTATTCTTTTTATAAGGTTGTATTTCTAAATTGTATACTGTCAACTACAAGCTTGCTGTCATGTATATAAATGTATAACAACATAAGGATTATGCTCTGTCTTTGAGTTCCACATGAGAAATAGCAGCATTTGTCTCTCCATTTTAAAGCAATTAGATACAGTAAGGAATTTCTTGTACTTAAAGAAGGAATTAAAGTTAATGTGAGTACTTAGAGAATTGGGAAAGATGTTTAGTAGGGAAAAGCAAAAATTAGACTGTTCTAATTTTTTCTTCTGCTTTCCTTATTTGGTACATTTTGTTTCAGAGCTTAGAGTTGAATGTATTTTACTGTTACCTTTTTAATATACTCTTCCATTATTTACTAGTTTGAGGCTGGGGTCTAGTAGGACAGTTTACAGAAAGCAGTTACGTAGTTAAAAATTTCAAATCTTTTTGGCCAGCAATGTTGTCTGTTTAGACTTTGTATTATATAGCAGTAAAAGTTTTGGAGGAAGAAAACATTGTCTCCTGAAACAGAATAATAATAATCGTGGACCTTGATTTTTATGGTCAAAATTAACGTAAAGAGAATACTGATATCAACAAAGGTCTTACTTTTCTGCAGGTTGGGATATAGGAACTGTATGAACTCAACTACTGATTAAAGTCCGATATGTAATTACTCCCGCAAACACAAACTGTTTTATTGATCTAAGTTGTTTTATGTGAAACTTATTAGGCACAATTTACAGTAACAAATTTATAAGTGTTATGAAGCAAAGGACAAATTATACTTTTTCCTATTTAGTGTATTAATTTTTTTGTTTTATATTTTCTGCAGGCTCTTGATTTTTTGTTAAGCACATGTAAAGTACTAGTTATTGGAGCAGGAGGATTAGGATGCGAACTCCTGAAAAACCTGGTAATTACTCAGTTTTCACCCTGTGCTTCTTAGAGTCTTCTTTTTTTCTTTGAGGAAACGATCTTTTCTACTTTGCTAATTTGGCATTTTTGATTGTATATAGCTACTAAATTTCTAAATTCTAATCAAAATGTATAAAATACATGACAATACAGACAATAAACTTGAAGAATGCTTGAAAGGTGGTAGTCTAATATGTTGCATGTTATTTGCATGTCATTTGTTGCACGTTTATCAAAGCTTGTCATGAGGGACAACATGGTGCTGTTTATGAAGTGTAGACAAAAGTTCACTGGCAGCCTTAGATATGGTCTAATGTTGGTAATTTTCCCTAATTACCAGATCTAGGAAAATGAAGTAAACTAAGAACAAATCATGCTCATGATACAAGAAAACTTGTTTGGAATTCAGTGGCTAAAATGTATCTTTTCAGATGAAAAGTGATACTTTAAACTGCCATAAGTAGCTAGCACAAAGTTTAGTATTAACAGTTGAAATTTGATTTAATTTCAGTTTATTTTACATGTTTGGATTAATTCGAAGTGAGGTTAGAATTGCTGGAATTATCTATGTTCTTTCATAGTGAAATTAGCAGAGCCAGACTTACTGTGTCTATGGTGACCTTCGTGTCCGTGGAATCTGTTTGGCCTTCCCGCGTGGTGGCTCTCAGGTTTTCCAGTTCCTCAAGATCCGTAAATCGGAGCTTGTTGGCGGAACCTGAACACTCCCTCAGAGTTGCATCTATATTGCTGAATTCAGCCTATGTAATGGCAGCTTTATTGAGGCAGACCAATGCACACTATCCTGTATGGAAATGGCTAAGGAGGAATAGGTAATAGTGTAAGAAGAAGGAAGGAATATTACAGCACTTCCCTGGTGTACAGATTACCAGAAGGTATTCTGTAGTTTTCGTGATACGGTGTTAGTTTCTAATGGAATCTCTCGCTATGTGTTCTGAAAAACAATTTTAAAGTGTTTAAAATGCTGTCTTGGGATCATGTGCTGTCAGATATTTACCCAATAAATGTGTATTATCCTATTAATGTGTTTTTTATCCTCACATAAGCTCATATTTATCATAGTGTATCACTGTTACCATCTTGTTTGAGTTTGGTATTTTAGACTAATACTGTAATTTTCTATGCTTCTATTTAATTATTAGAATTTCTGTCCTTATGGATTCTATGGAAAATTTATGGATTGATGTAATAACTTATTATGAAATAACTTTTTTCCTTAATTTATACCAACACTTATGCATGCACATTACTATATGCATGTGTACTTTACTATATAATTTATGTACTGCTATTTCAGTATTGCCACAGGTTACCTCCAAGCTTGAGATACTTGATAAATCAATAGCCTCATTTAAAGCCAGGCATTCCAGATGCATTAATTCAGGGGGTTTACAGTTCCAGCACTTGTGTATACTCTTGCTCTGGTTGCTGGTTTGTTACTGCAATGCTTAAGCAAGATTTTACTTGAAGAAACTATGACAGCTCCAAGGCAGTTTTCTTTCTCTGGGAATTTAGTGCTGGTGAATTTAACCTCTGCCCAGAGCTACTGTTTTATGGGTTCACTGGGATGTAACAAATTCAATCTGTCCATAGCTCGTTGAGAGGGAGGATTTGTATAGGATAAGGGACTTCCTGAGTCTGCTGTGTGTGCTCAGTTCCCATCTCTTCAAAAAGGTTTTAAATTGTCATGATTTATTTTTATCATTTTTGGAAAGGTAAGCTTATAAGTAAATGTAGATTCTGTTCACATGTATTCATGTCTTTGGGACAATGAATATAAATTCCATAAAGACTCCAGCCTGTATGTTTGTGATGTCCCAGGCTCGCTCTTCACTTTAGCAGGCTCTCCCAGTCTGCTTTAATAATGTTGAACAAAAGCTGAACATTTATCAATGAAACAAAATGATTGTTCAGCACCAAGGGTATCCAATGATATACAGAAATTCTTTCTGCTTTTCTTACAGAAATTAATTTCTATTCTGAAAGACTTTAGTCATGTTGTTCATTTGTTTAATCGGTTTCCCGATGCAGCATTTTCAATACTTACTATGTATGAGATGGCTCTGTTTATTCAGAAAATGTAAAATGAAAAGCTTGTAGGTCTTTATATATAACAAGATTCTTAAAGGAAAAAACGTAGGATATGGGACTTAAATTTTTTTGGAGTCACTTCAGAACATCACAACACATTTCCTTCCTCCAAACCAAGTG
Organism: Cariama cristata; assembly: GCF_000690535.1. Classification (NCBI taxonomy): domain Eukaryota; kingdom Metazoa; phylum Chordata; class Aves; order Cariamiformes; family Cariamidae; genus Cariama; species Cariama cristata. The sequence continues at coordinate 9,479 of NW_009626021.1, read as the reverse complement.
GTTTACAGCATTTATTTTCCTTTAACCACAATTCTCATTGTTTCTTTCTAAATACCAGGATTTTGGCAGAGCAGTAATGGAAGAACATAGGGAAAGTAAGGCTAAGTGTCCAGCGGAGCCATTCTACCCCAAATACCAATGAGATTTTTATCAAGAATAACACAAGCCCTCCAGAAAAATCCAGTGTCGCAAGTTTGCTCCTATCTACCTGACTGCCTGGTTATACCCTTTGGGCAGGACACAGCTCCTGAACAAACTCTTATCTCACCTATCATTTTTTGGTGGGCTTGACTTGATTGCACTATTGCAGAGGTCACTTATTAGCTCTTCTCCCTCTGTTACACCCCCTGTCCTGAGCCTTTGCTCTGTTATGGCCGATGGCACTCCCAAGGTAGCCATGAAAACAAAGAAACAATTCACATTGTGCATGACAGATGTTATTATTTTATCAGATCAGGCCCATGATACAGTTTTAAGACAGTTTTACTTTACAGTTATTTGCCAAATCTAGCGATGGCCTGCATGCAAACAGAGATCAGGCAGAACTTCTTTCAGAGTTTCGCCATGTTCACAGATAGTGAGGTGACGCTGCATTGAATGCAGTGAGGAACGCTGGCTTATTTTGAATGGTGATTTGAGGTTGGATATGCCAGACTCATTTAGGCCAACTGTGAAAATGGTGAACGTTCAAAAACGTAAAATTGTAGAGGAATTAAACTCTGTTTTTCTATTCCTCCCAAGCAAGGAAGTGATTGTGGTATTTCTTCAAATTCTGCATTTTTTTCCCGAATGAACGCTTTTGATTTACTCCAGTTACAAGGGAATACTGTAAATTCCCCTTGTAGATCAGCCTACTCTTGTCGTCCCTGTGTTATGACTAGGTAGGCTAAAGGAATGTTGCATTCAGTAGAGCATTGTATTTGTTGAAATGTTACTAATTTCGTCTGTGTAAGTATCAGCATTAGCAATCCGACAAAGAACATTCTTTTAACAAAGAATGACCATATACCTGTCTGCACAGGGAATAAAGAGCAAATATGTTTGTTCCTTCAAAGATAGCTTTTTTTGGCAAGTGGAATGAATTCTGGAGCATTGTAAGCATTTCATTTCCTGTTAAATGTAGTTGACTATCTCTTTTCACAGGCACTGTCCGGCTTTAGACAGATCCATGTTATTGACATGGATACTATAGATGTTTCTAATCTTAACCGACAGTTTCTGTTTCGGTAAGTGGTATTTTCACGATTTGACTTTTGTTTTTTTTAAATGTATCTAAACAAAATATGTGAATATGGTCATTATTTTGGTTGAACAAGACGTCATTAAAGATGACTGAACTTTCATATCACAATAGTACTCATAACTAAATGTTGTGTGTGATTCCTTCTTGTTTTGAGACCTGTGGTGTCATAGTTTGAGTGTGAAAAAAATTAACATACATTCCTTACTATTCAAATAATGACTAATGAAAAAGGTGACACCAAAGAACAATGCATAGAGATTGAGATGTCAATTTTTCTGGTACCCTTTTCTTCCAAGCAAAATGAAAAATGGTTGGATTTTTTTATTTGGTGCTGATAACTGTAGTTCCATGGACGTATTTCGATAACTCTGGGGCTGTCTTATCTGATGGTTGACAGGGATGCCTTAATATTATCCGTATCAGTAAATTGTCCTATAGCAACAGTCACTTAATTCAGTATTGCAATGCATAGAGTCTGGAAAGATTGTATCTACTAAAATAATGCATTTGACATTGCTTGGGGTTTTTTTCCCAGACCGAAGGATGTTGGGCGACCAAAAGCAGAAGTTGCAGCAGAATTCCTAAACAGCCGCATTCCCAACTGTGCTGTCGTAGCGTATCCTTTTATAGAGAAGTAGTAGCCCTGAAGGCTTAAAAAAACCTAGAAAACTCTGTAGGTGGTAAGACTATCTAAAGTATTCCTTTACTGGGCTTACATTCAGATATTTTAAAAAGATTCAAGACATGGATGAAAGCTTCTATCGACGTAAGTGGTATTTGTTTGCCTGCCAAACACCCACTGGTGCTTTAGTGGAACCTTGCAGTTGCTGCTGCTCACTGCTTTTCCTGGTAGTTAGATTGCTAATTATTTTAGTCTTCTACAGTATGCTGGAAGCAGAAGTAACGAATAGACAAAACTTAATTGCATCTGTCATATAGGTAATCTAGGGGAGACAGCTGAACTACAGTCCGTTCCTCTGGACTGTTATGGACAGAATACTTTGCTTGTCTTAAGAAGTATGCATTAGTGTAGACTTTAAATAATGTTTTTTTCCCCCCCCTAGAGTTTCATATTATTGTTTGTGGCCTGGACTCTATAATTGCAAGAAGATGGATAAATGGCATGCTGGTAAAGTTTTCAGTCCTTTTAAAGCCTTGTTATTGCTTGAGTATAGATAACTAAAATTGAACAGATTTGTGTAGAACATGTCATTAAAATGAAATGAAGGCTGTTGAAACGCACAGCTTTCTGTATCTATTTCTGTTTTCTTCTTTCTTTTTGTGAACAGGATAAAATGCATGCTCTCTTACCTGCCTTTTTCTTGAGGAGTGTTAGCCAACATTTGTGCAGTGCCCTGCAGGGGTAATTTCAAAGTTAGATTACGTTGTTTGTGGCCCTTGTGCAATCAGCTTTTGAAAATTGTGAGAAGGAAAGTTTCACAGCCTCTCTGGATGCTCCTGTTGTGAATGTTTTTTTCATTAGCCAAACAGTACTTATCATGCTGCAACTTGTAAATGTCATTTTTTGGAGCCCTGCTGCTACAAAGTGGTAGAAAGCTGGTCATTGAACTAGGTAGTTTTATCATTGTGAATTTGTTTATAAAAATAATGATACTGAGTATTTACCAGTATTTAAAAAAAACCCAAACACCCAAAACAACAAACCAAGAATCAAAATCCCAAATCCTTCAAACCAACCAACCATTTGTTCTGGTATACAGTAAGGAAATAATAGCATTTATCAGGGGGGTAAGGGGAGGAGGAGGTGGAGGGTGAAGGTGGTAGATGAAGTCCTGTGCACTGACAAATAAGTAGTGTCTTGTACACTATGTACTCTTAAAATATATTGTATATTAAGCATTCAATCTTGTGGTGTACCATTAAGAATAACATTTTTAGGATTTTTTTTCTTCTGCAACTTGTTTAAAAAAACCCAAACCAAACAAAACCCCACACCCCATCCTTTATTTGTTAGATGTCATTTTTACATTATGAAGATGGTGTACTGGATCCGAGTTCCATCATACCTTTAATAGATGGAGGGACAGAAGGTTTCAAAGGAAACGTTCGTGTGATTATTCCTGGTATGACAGCATGTGTTGAATGCACGCTTGAGCTTTATCCACCACAGGTAATTGCAATGAGTGATACTTCCTTTTTTTATATTCTTCTGATGTGCTTGTTTGTTTTCCTAGTACTATACATAATGTATTACATGCTTGCTTCTGGTTTTCTTCCCCTGCCCACACCAGGTCAATTTTCCCATGTGTACTATTGCATCTATGCCCAGACTACCAGAGCATTGTATTGAGTATGTCAGGATATTGCAGTGGCCAAAGGAGCAACCTTTTGGAGGTAATTAGTATATTGCACTAGTGCTAAACTGACATTTCTCCTTTTAGTAATTTGTTTTGAGTTAGATATACACAGCTACTTTTAAAAAAAGAATCCTACCTTTTAAACTTACGTGGCTCATTGTCATATTGAATTTAAGCCTCTTCTGAGCTGATGATGGATTTTCTCTTCTCGGACTTGCTCCTCAGTTCCATATTTGAGAGAGAGAAACACACGAACAGACTGCACAATGTCTTTCCTGACTCAAAATGTAACCTGTAACAGCTCTATAAATTTGTGAAGTTAAGATAGTTTGTATATGGAATGTGTTAGAACTTAGGATGTTTGTAGAAATGATATTTTGATTAATTAAAGCATCAAGTTTTAGTAACTTAATGGGGTATTTGTTTTAATCCAAATTAAAAAAAAAAGGATTTTTTTAAAGACAAAAAGAACGCTGTATTTCTGAAGAACTCGTATACCTATAACTTATCTGTAAATTCTTAACTTTACTGTAGAAGGTGTTGTATTGGATGGAGATGACCCTGAACATATACAATGGATTTACCAGAAGTCTTTAGAAAGAGCATCACAATTTAATATTAAAGGTGTTACATACAGACTCACCCAAGGTAAGTGTATGGCATTTCACTAAGTTTGTGGCATTTGCAGTTAGGCTGGATTGGCAATGTGTATTTGTTATGACTAAGCTGGCAGCTCTGCTGAGAAAGAAATAGATCTTTTCTGCCTTAACATCTTAAAACAGAAACAAGCAGCTTGTTTCCTGTGCCAGCACAAATATTTTTGTGATGAATCAGATGTTTAGGCATTCATGAAGAATCAGAGGAACTTATCTGGGACAAAACTGAACATTCTTTTTGCCATTTTATTTTTAACCTGGAGCAGCTCCACAGTTTACACTACACTGTGACCACTTTTGCTGGGTCAAAGAGTAAGAACAAAAGAACGTGATTGCCTCTTTTAGGAACAGCAACACTTGATGCCAGTTTAGGCTGGTTAAGACTATAGGATCTGTTCTTTACTGCTGTCTATGCCTCTGTTCACAGGCTAGTGCAGAATGCTGCCGCTCATTTAATCAGCATTTTAAACGCTAACCAGATAGAAAAGGAGTGGAGAGTCTCATACAGAATCTCCAGAATTTTTGGTAACTTCTATCTATTTGTTGACTTGTAGTACTGAGAATGCATTTGCAATGCTGGGCTTGAAATGCCACACTTGAACCTCAGTGTGTGCCTTTCTGTCAAAAAAGGGCGAATGATTCCTTGTATATCTTCCTCAGATTCCACCTAGTGTATTGCAGATAGTCTTTTTCTTTGCAGCAGTTTATACTGGCTTCTCTAGTAGTATTTTTTTGGTACAGACAAATGTGAACTCCAGTTATGAAATATAATTATGTACATGCAAATGGCTGCACAGTTTTCAGCATTTGAAGATGGCTTCATTATAAAGTACGTAGCAGAAAGAAGGCAAAGATAAAAGTTTTATGGATGTCTTCTCAGGTATGAAGGGATACAAGTCAACAATGAGAAGCCAGAGGAACTTCAGATTACTTAGGAATTTGCTGTCTTTTTGGCAGGCGTGAAAAAAGAATGAACCTCCTTGTTCTCGATGTACAAACTTGTATGCATGGGAAATCTTGCTTTATATTGGTGTATGTGCTATGCTGTTTGACTGGATGGGCTGAGTAAGAAGAGTTGGATGAAGATGCCAATACAGTTTGGCAAGCCTGTTCTTGCAGAAGGAATACCAAAACCAAATAGCTTTCCTTTATGCATTTCTACAGTTAAACAGGAGTAGAACTGAGTTTTAAATTAATTTTCAGTGCTAAATACAGACTACTTGGTTTTAGAATTTGTTCAATAGTTCTCTTTGTGTGATACCTTCTTTTCCTCAAGATGCTTGATCCATTCCTAAAATAAAAAAATGCTGAAGTACATGAGCAGCATGCCATTATACCTTACTGTTATAGAAATTCCTGGAAAGTTTAAAGTACCTTTGGGTACACCCTTCTGTAATTATTCTGACTAAAAGTTGTCTCTCAGTATAGTTTCTTGGAAAATAGAAAGCTGTATGTTTTGTTTTTTCAGGGGTGGTTAAACGAATTATTCCAGCAGTAGCTTCTACAAATGCAGTAATTGCAGGTATGCTAAAAGAACTCATTTCACTTCTGCTTTACAGACTTCAGAGTTTTGTAAGGCAATAGATTGGAATTGAGAACTCTGGGAGGATAACAGTAATTTTTAAATGGGTCTGATTTATTCTTACAGTCTCATTTCCGTTTTCTATAGAGAAACTGCATGTGAGTGTATAAATTTTAAGCTCGTGTATGACTGTGGGAGTGAGCAAAAGCATTTGAGACTGGGAAAAAAAATAATTGGAAAACATGGTATATAAGCTTAACAGAGTCTCAGATTAGTGCTGAATCTGTGGTGTTAATGCACAGAACTACCAGCTACCTTCAGATGTTTTATTTTTCTCTTTAGAAATTATTATACTTTTTTTTTTTTGTCACTACTTCTTTGGTACGACTCTGTGCACTAATGTCTGCATGTTCTGAGGTAGAGCTAGAAAGTGAAGAAATGATTTTTTTTTTTTTTTTCTCATTCCAGCTGTTTGTGCCACTGAAGTTTTTAAAATAGCCACAAGGTATTTAATTTCTTATTAATAACATGTATGATTTCCAACATCATGACATGTATTAACACTAACATATTTGTCATTACAGTGCATACATTCCTCTTAACAACTACTTGGTGTTTAATGATGCAGATGGATTATACACGTACACATTTGAAGCTGAAAGAAAGGTTAGTGCCATTAAAGGTTTGCAGGGTTCTTTCCTTGATTTTTTTATTGAACTTAGGCAGTTTGTGTGTATTTCTGGAACCCGATATTGAATCTCTTGGCCCCTAGCACTGAATAATGGTATTTCTGAAGTTTTAAAAGCGGAAACTACCATGTTACTACTCTGCTACTTCTCCAGAGTATTGTTTTTAGCATGTAGGAATTTCTTTTTTTTAAAACTTCTGTGGTTTTGGAGTCTAATAGTGATGACAGTGGCGGTCTGTCCATGTAGAGTAGCAGGACTGTTTACCTCCAGATCAACAGATGTTATATTTGATGTCCTGGTAATGAAACCTTTTTGTCTACCCATCAGTTTACCAAAAACTGTTGCATAGCATATGTAATGGTGTATTTAATTTTTGCCTGTTTAGTCGAAGTTTCTTAATGTTTGGAAAAGTAGCTTCTGGTATAGGAGGGTTCTTCAGACACCTATTTCTGTGATGTCTGCTGGTGCAACATTGGTATCTCAACTGTTTCTGCTATGCTACCTGCAGAGGAACACAGTACTTGACTTTTTTGAAAGTGAATTCTGAAGATTTCCCCTGTAATACAGGAAATGTGGTTTACAAGATAAGATACGCAATCTGAAGACTCATAAGAAAATCTTCTCAAAAAAAGGTTATGACAACAATGGATTTGAAAGTTTGTAGTACTAAATTTTATGTCAGATGAAATTTGTAGTTGATACTTAGCTGCTGTTGGGAACCAGTCAAACAGTGACAGACTTCATGAGGAACTGGGTTTTGTCATTAATATTTGCAACAATATTCATATTTCTGGAGATAAATCTTTTAAAAAAACCCCACAAACACATGAATAGTTTTGAGATCTTATTAGCTGCGTTTTTAAAATCATATTTAACATAACATGCATTCTTGTGCTACTTTGCTTAGGAGAACTGTCCAGCCTGCAGCCAACTTCCCCAAAACATAGAGATTTCCCCATCAGCTAAATTGCAGGAGATCTTGGATTACTTGACAAATAATGCTTCATTGTAAGTGTGCATCTATTGTTCTTGTGTTCTTATTTGATAATTTTTGGTAGTTTAGTGTTTCAAAAAGGTAATTTCTGAATGTTTTTTTTACCTGATTGTGTTTTTGTTTTGTTTTGTTTTTTAAATGTTTTATATATAGGCAAATGAAATCTCCTGCAATCACAGCAACTATGTATGGGGGAAATAAAACACTTTATTTACAGGTAATCTGAACATACATAATTGTCTTTAATAATGTTAATTTATCTATATTTACTTTCCTGAATTTGAAAGGAAATGTTTTGACTTTTTTTTTTCCCCTTTTTTTTGCAGACAGTAGCTTCAATTGAAGAACGAACAAGGCCAAATCTTTCCAAGACACTAAAAGGTATAATGCAGTTGTCACATGTAGATTTTCAAGATACTCCTCTAAACAGAAAGTCAATCAGTTTCATCCCTCTGTATGGCATGTTTAGCTTTATTTTGCACTATGCAGTAGAATGTGTTTCATTATCCTTGTAGGTGCAATATACTTTTCGCAGATTGCTCAGGGATGAGCTTTGAATTGCTTAAATGTCAAGTGTGGGCAGATGCAGAGAAAAACATTGCAACAAAGTAAGCCGATAACTGATGTAAATGAAACATACTTCAATAGTGGCTTATATATTTCTTGATAAGGTCTGTTAGTTTCCTGATTGAATTAGATGAATATTAGTTTACCTAATGAGCTGTTTGCAGCTTTATTTCATTGTATTTATGGTTTGTGCGAATGGCATAACTTTTTTTTTTTTTAATTAAAGTACAAACCACATGGGTTTGCTGTACTTAAACTTTTCTTTCTGTTTCAGAATTGGGGCTTGTGGATGGCCAGGAACTTGCAGTTGCTGATGTTACTACACCACAGACTATGTTGTTCAAGCTTCACTTTACCACTTAATTTCTTCATAAGTAAACTACATATACAGCGAGAGAAATCTGTACCCACCTTGTAAAACAAACATACTCTGTGGGTGTTAAAGCAACCTGAAATGTTCGTGTTAGTACTAGCGTTGTTGAAGGTTAGGTAATACAAATGAATCACCATATTTCCGAATTTTACGTAGAAGCCAATATTTGGTGGATTATATTTGTATAAATGCTTATTAATGTACAGAACTCTGATGTATAGGAATACACTTTTTCAGTTTTTGTTGTCAATAAGTTAATGCTAATATACTTTCAGACACATGGAAACTTTAAGGTGGCCAAAAGTCTTGTTTGCAACACATGTGAGCACACGTATATGCAAAGAGAAGACCCTTTAAAAGGAACCACAGCTCTCTGGTTTTAAATTGTAGCACTCCTGTATACTTGCTGAGCCACTGTAAAACCAAAAGAGGGTAGTAGATAAAAATGAGCATTTTTCTCTTATTTGGTATTGATCTGATAAAGTTTATGAAAGATGTTAAGTATGGAAGAGATTACTTTGTATACAGACAAACATAAAAGGACAAAATGATCAGCTGTACATGAAAATACGGACATGTCGACTCGCAGTCCCCAAGCAGCCGCTGTGCACAGTATTGCAGGATTATGTTCAAGTCTCACTGGTGCTGTTAAGGTATTTATTAATAAAAGATCATAAATACATCTTAGTTTGTGCCTTATCAGTGGACATTCAAGAACGTTTATAACCTCAGTTAAAAAATCTAGGGCATCATTTGGCTATGTTAGGGAGAGCTTTCTGTAAGCAGTGCCACATACCGCAGTGTGAATTCTCTGATTTTACTTGATGCGTGTCAACTGTGTTTAAACTTTCCATCTTCCAGCCTTCCACTTGAACTCAGTAGTAAAGGTGGGGTATTTTACTGTGGTTTTTAAGCAGATAATTTTTAACAACTGCACGTTTGGAAGGGGTAAAAAAGGCCCCACGTAAGCTGTGGGACTTAAAGCAGCGAGTTGAGGTGCTGAGGTTTAGAGGAGTGTAAGCTTGGTTCGTTATTTGGTTGAGGAGCGGAAGGAAGCGTTAAGAAGCAGGAACTGAAGTTGTCTTTTTAGCCTCTAGTCCGGCGGGGTTGTGACAGG
>NW_009626020.1:0-8246 GCF_000690535.1 Cariama cristata | reverse complement strand
GCTTCCTCTGCTTTTCTCTCCCGGGGGGAAGCCCTACCCCAGGAGATGGTGCAGAGCGAGGGGTGCGAGCCCTGCTCCCTCCCAGGGGGCTGGATGCGACCAGGAGAGGCTCAGAAGCTGGCAGGAGAGAGCAGGGAAAGGAGGCGGCCAGGGCTGATGGAACAGGCAGTCCTCTCCTGCAACACCGGTGTTTTAGTGTAGAGCTGCCTTTCCACAGGAAAAAACCCTGAAGCAGAAAACCACGGCCCTGAGCTAAATCTCTCCCGAGGAGCCCAGAGGCAGGGGGCTGAGTGTTCAGGGGATGCAAGTCTGCAGGAAGGAGAGCAGAGCTAGCTGGGACCTTTTCCCTGTTTTGATTTCATTCAGGTCCTGGGATGACAGGTGCTTGTGCGGCATCAGGACACGGAGCGCTCACGGAGCCGAGCCGCCTGCTGTACGCCTGGGTTGGGTGGTCGTGTTAGGGCTGCCGAGACGGCTGCGCTGCACAGAGGCGAAGTGGCTTTCGGCTGTGCTTTGCCCATCTCAACTTTGGATTCTGACTTCGTGCCACTGAGTTGCTTTTATTCCCACTGCAGCAGGAGAGATGTACGGAGATCAAAGTCTTCCGGCTGGCGCAGGGAGGAGAAGGGGTGTCGCTGGGTGCTCTGTGGAAGCTAGCCAAGCAAAGCAGGTCGCATAACCATGCCGGACCCCTGGGGAACAGGGTGCGTTTTTTTCCCTTGCTGTTCAGTAACTGACCCAGTTTGTGGCAGTTTTTTATATCATATTGCAATTTTTTTTTTACACAATCAGATGGGAGGAATCAGCAACTTGGCTACAATAGTCTATAAGAAAAGGCAATATGACCCGAAGAGAGACTGACATTTGTTTGTTTAAATAAAGGGTCGATTCTCCCATTAAATTGCTTGCCTTTTCACACTCAGTAAGTGCTACTCCTAAGGATCCGAAGGAAACCATGACACTGTAGCCTTTTCCTATTCTTTGTGAACACTAGCCACTTGGAGCTCTTTCATACACGTTTTTGTAGGAGCAAGTTGTCTATTAAACTAGCATACTAAAATAAAATTAGCAACAGTCCCGCAGGCAGAACAAGAGAATAAGGGACAGCACAACTTGCTTGGTAGAGATTATATTTGTGATAGGTCTGGAAGACAGACCAGGGAGCTCACAGGCTTCCCAGTCAGCATCTTAAGTTTAGGATATCTCGTTAAAAAACATATCCTTCATGGATTCTGTAAAGCCGGCATTATCCGCAGATCTTTTTCCCAAAGCTTCTATTTTGAAGCCTTCCACAATTCCTTTATTGCTTGCAGTATCTCTTTCGGAGTATTACGCTGGCAAAGAGCATTGGCTCGGTAGCAACCCGCATGTACCAGTCAAAACAAGGCTGGGGGGGGAATACATTTTAGGGCAGAATTGTCTGAAATAGAGCACAGGTGAACTGTCGCCAGGCATTAGGGTACCTGAGGAATGTGCTGTTCTGAGCAGTGAGGCGAGGCTTATCTGGACGGCACAGGTAGGCTGTGACAAACAGGACCAGGCTTGCCCGAGGCGAGAGCCAGACATTTCTGGGTAATCTGCTCCACACCGTGCTCTCAAAACCGTGGATGCAACTGGCAGTGTAATGCAAGGAAATTACCTCCAAAATGAACCGGGGGGACTGAAATATTGTCTTATTGGTGTGCAGCTGAGATGAAAGCCAAAATGGCAAAAAGTTTGCAAAAATGCCTACAAGAGGAAAGAAATAGAAAGCTATAACTACAGGGAAGTGAGCAGTAGCACGTCCTCAGTGGTCTTGGCCTGCGTCAGCCAAGGTGCCTGAGCCCTTTTGTGGATGGGACATGGTGTGTTACGGGCACGGCCCTAACGAGTGTCCGGGGGGAACAAAAGAACTGGAGTGAGTCTTTGGGTGCATAACAGAAATTAAAAAGGTTTGCATTTATTAACAGATTACTTAAAATCACTGTGATTTTAATAACATTGCTACGTGTAGTTCATTAGCAGCAAGCCACTGGTAAGTAACGGCTCTCAGTTATTATACAGGAGAAATACCTGATGTCCTTCTACTGAAACGGTTCCACTGGTAAAAGCTCCTAAAGACAGATTGAACTGGTCAGTCTCTCTCCTTCCCCGTCAACTGGCTTCCTCCAGAGACTGACTTCACTCTTCCCCACAGTCTTGCAGAACAAGGTCTGGTGCGTGGAACGATCCCTGCACCCAGCGAGCACAGAGTAACACCTTCAGGTCTACTTAGATTAGTTCAAGGTGGATCTAGTCCCCCAAGTCGTCATCCCTGGATAAAACCCCCTCCCCACTCCCAGGGTTTCTTACTACTCAGCGGCTCATTTCTCCTTCCCTCTGTGACAAGCAAAGCATTAAACGCAAATCTGTGCTATGACATCTATTTTTAAAGTAAGTGGAATGGCACTGAAGGGAATAAAAAGCAAAACTGAGCAGCATTTCTTGTCTTTTGATTAAGCTCCCCCGGCTTTGAATAAGCAAATGTCGTCGCCATCGGCTTCCCTTCCCACGTGGTGGGAGGCAGCAGGTTTGTTTGCGAGCGCTGGTTACAGCCCCGGCTGAGCCCTTCCTGCGGGGGGGCCCTGGGCTGGTCCCCCCCCGTGCCTGAGCTCTCCAGAGCCCTGGAGCTTGGACCACCTGCCCTGGCTTGGTGGTCGCCGACACGTCTCCGGGTGACGCGCTGGCCGGCGTGGCTGCCATTGGAGGGGCGGCCGCAGGAAGGACTACCCCAGCTGGGCAGCACCACCACCGTGGCCCCTCAGCCCCTCCATCCCTCGGCATGCCATGTGGTTCCCCACGACGTGCTGGGAGCTGAAGTGTGCCTCGTCCCAGACAGCGGGCCTTGTGAGCTGGCTTGTCCTCAGCTTGGGGAGATGGTGGTTTTGGAGCCTTATTTATTGGGAAGGTGGTTGAAGCCTCAGGGCTGGGGTGCCGGTGGAGCAGTAAGGGCCAAAATCCTCTCCGTTGAATGGTAAGGTGGCTAGCAGGGCGGTCACCCAGCTGGTCACCCAGCCAGGCAGTCCCCCGGCCAAGTTCAGTTCCTTCTCTGCCTGCGGGGGTTTAAAACCACATCTTCAGTCTCATGCCAGACATGCCAATCATTTAGTGGCTGGAAAAATAGGAGATGTAGTTCTAAACCCTCTTGCTCTGAGGAGGAACTGAACTGTGGCCTGTTGACGCTGTGCTTTCCTGTAAATAATGCCCTGGAGACCTCAGTTTTCTATTTTCTATTTTTCTAGAGGCTGATGCGGAGACTTAATGTAAACAACATTACTTTTGAGAAATTAAATTTACTATCCAACCAAGCTGTGACTGCTCCCCAGGACCCATAGGATCCTGTTTGGTTGGTTGGTTTGGTTTCAAAATTGTCTTTGCAAGTAAACTTAAATTTACTGAGGATAAATATTCTCACGCATTTGCAATCAGGCATTGACTTGGCAGTGAGCAGGAAGGGTTGCGATCCCTGCTTTCTCCCCATCGCCTCCGGCTTGCGTAGGCTGCACTCCAAGTTGCGCGGTTACAGGATCACGGCTGTGTTGGTCTCCTCTGCTCCCAGTACTACGGCCCCTTTCATCCAGAACTGTATTTATCAGCAGTAAACACTGTGCTTTGTAGAAAGTCTCATCAGATGTGATGTTAAATTAGTTTATTTGCAAGTAAAGAATTTTGCTGGTTAATTCCATCCTCTTGATTTGCCATGTTGTTTGATCTTCTGGATCGCTGATCAGAGGGTCACCTCCCTTTTGTTCCTTGACTAAATCCATCTTCCTCATAGATCTGACAAAATGTTCGGTTCCCAGATGCATTCCCGATTAGAGCTGGCCGGGAATTTCCTGACAAAGCATGGCTTTGCTGAAAAATACCAGTTTGTAAAATCTAAATGCTTTACAGATGCATCTGATGAATTTTGAGTGAATTACAGGAAGGTTTCTGGTTTTGGGACTTGCTCCAGATTGAATTGCCGCGAGTTTGAAAGTCCAGCAAAGCCTGCCTTGAGAAAGGGGCTCAGGGGGCTGCTCTACTCCTCCTTCCGTGGAAGTGGCCTCCCTGACCGGCTCAGGTAATGTGACAGCAGTCTGTCGAGTCCTGCGCCCAGAACTCGCTGGGGTGGTATCCAGCTTGGGAGTCTCAGATCAGAATGTTTCTGAGTCCTGAATATACGGACAGTTTTTGCAAAATTTGAAAATTTCATATTCCAATTGAATTCATGCCTTGGTGGGAGACAGAAGAACATCCCTGTTCAGACCTGCGGTATTCCTGAGAACTTTTCCCAGTTCTGTGAAATCTGGAAATGCAGTTTTTGAAAACTGAATTCCCCAGGCTGGAGAGGGGAATAAATCAGAATATATTTTTGCTATTGAAAACAAGAAAATAACATAATGTTTTCATGTTTTGAGGCACAGAACCTCAGGGACTGAAAGCTTTTGTTTATCCACAAGTCAGGCAAAATATAAGAAACTTATTTAGACAGTGGTAACGCACAGCACGAGCGGTGACCTTCGGCTCTGTTCGGGAGGGTCTGAAAAGGACAGCAAGTTCAATCTCGACATCCATTAAGTCTTTAAACTTTCTTGCTATTCTTAACTGAAGCTGGTGGAAGAGGAAGTGGGAATATTTTACTAGATCTGAAACGCTCTCTTTGTGAATTATTTTTCCTGAGCGGATGAAATGCAGCGCCGTATGGACACATTATGCTCTCATAGACCATGGGTCTGCCTCTTTTAAAGAAACATTCATACCAAGCACAGTCACAAATCTTTAAATTGCTTCTTTATTATTTTTCTCTTGTTATTGTGCCTCTGTGGGGTCTAGATAGAAGAAAATCAGTAGATCAGCAGAATGCTGCTGCTATTGCAGAGCCTTTGTGTAGATCTGTATGGCAGTATAAATATGAACAATATTTCCCTGAATCCCATCCCTCATTATTTTGGGGCCATTTCCTCAGCATGCTGTCGTACAATACTAAGGACAAGTTGGGTTCACAACTGCTTGAATGAAGCAGAGAATAAAAGAATATACATCTCTTTGTGGAAAGAGAACCTGCCTGGACCCAAACAGAAGTAAATCACCGCAAGTGCACCACGTACCTCCTTGTCTAAACAGACCTATTCATTTCTGTACAATACGCTTGCCAGGCCTCAAGTTATCTCTCAGCCCTTTTTTTAAAAATCAGCCCATCATAATAAATGTGCTGGGGATAGATTTTGTTGACTCACTTCTTGGAAGCTGTCTGATAAATATGCAGTCAATATATTTGTGAGAATTCAGAGCTCTACATTCCCAGCTTAAAAGCTCTGTTGGTTCTGAGCTGTACCTCCACCTTATGCCAGATAGAATCACAGAAGGACACTAAAAAAAAAAGCCCATAATCATATTAGATTGGAAAAATCCATTATTAGAACCCTTCCATGGAAGGGACCTGCCGCTTGTCTCAGGAAAGGCAGAGGAGCTGTGGCTGCCCGGCATCCCCAGGGGATGGAGGAGGTACCCTACGTGTGGGGGCTGGTTCAGAGCCCGTAGGCGTACCAGGTTAAAGGGAGGATGCTTTCTTGGGGGAAGGGTTGCAAGGCAGCCCTAGGCCCAGTTAAAAGGATGCTGCAGAGGTTCAAGGAACTGATCCGGGAACAGCAGGCAACTGACTTCACACCGGCAACCTCTTTCCTTAATGCTCCTTGTCATTTAGCATTCCGCGGGAAATCTGCACACCAGTGATTTAGAGCCCTGAGCGGGGCCGGCAAGCTACAATAATGGGATCATATCTCTGTCATGGCTGGGACTCCAAATGACATTTTTCATTTTAATCTTGAAAATGCTGCCCCTGGAAACAGTAACTTAATCAGAGTCTGCAAACAGCTTGATTTTAATTTTTTTTTTTTCCTAAATTGTCTTTGAGGAAAAGCTTGCAAATCATTTTACAACTTCTTCAACAGAAAAAGTTCTTTTTCTTGGCATTGCAAAAATAGAGTCAATCTATGAAAATTAAAAAAAATAAGTAAGATTTTCTTATTGACTCTTCTTTTGTTTATTCCTGAAACAATGAACGTTGCTGTTCACTGGGAAAAAAACCTGATAGTGCGGTACCTTCTCACAGGGGCAGTGTGACAATTCTGGGAGTTGTCAGAACGCTCTTCTTGTATCTTGGTTTTGCTGATTCAGTGTGAGTATTAACTAGCTACACTGTCTCTAGTTGCACAATCCCTATTTTGCAAGTATTAATTTTCTGTCACCTGCACTTAGGCCATTAAGTGCTTCCCATTTTTCACATTGTAAGAATTATGAAATTGTTAATGCACTTATTTTCAGAAAATACTGCCTCTTCATCTGAATGTATCTTTGTCGCTTCCATAGCAGGCAGAATAATTGCTACCATATAATTAAACATACTCTTAGACAACAGGTTTCAAATACGAAAACCCAAGAAAAACCACACACACACACACGCGCATCATCCCCCCGCCTCAATATCTTGGCTGTTATAGATTACAACTGAGCGTGTTTTATATTCCAGTGATGCACAGGCATGGTCTCCATTGTTACAACCAGTTATCTACAGTTTGTAAACACAATTCCCATATTTTACAAATGAGGCTGAGCTAATATGTCTATCCAAGCCACAGGCGCTCTCTCAGGGGGGCAGGCTGAGCATCACGGGTAGAGCAGCGGGCAGCAAACAGCAGGGGCCCCCCTACAAAACCACCCCAGAGCTGGAGACCCATGGTTGGGATGGCGGTGGGGTAGGGCTGGGTTCAGCCACCCACACCCCTTGATTTTGGGGGTTTCTTCCCAGATTTGAGCTGAGAGGCCTGTGCTCTTGGCCAGCCCCCATGCAAAAGCCGCATGGGCGCGATGCTACGGTCCAGCTTAGGCTTGGGCTTCTGCCATCGCCTGTTCTTCATGTCGAGGTGGCTCGGGTCCAGCCAGCTCAGGGAGCTGGCGCAGGGAGCTAAATTTATCCTCAGCAGCCTTTATAAAGGTGCTGCAAGCTGCTGCTCTTCTGGAGGGACTGGGAATAACAGAATGCGGTATAAGACCTAGGAAATGCGATATATATACAGAGGCATGAGGTGCACCGGTCCTTCAGGCATGCTCAGAAAGTAACTTGAAGATGCTGGTTTTGGGCTAGTTTTGTCTTTTTGTGCAGAGCGGAGCTCCTGAGAGCGAGGTGTATTTCAAATGTAGTTAATTAAAGGCTGCTTTGTTTGTAGTTCCATGTGGAATTGTCCATGATTGCAAGTAATTTGAAGAAAAAACCAACACACAGCATTTTTCCTTTGGTGCTGTTACTGGTTTAAGTGTTATGTACTAGTGTGGTACCCAGTAACAACAGAAAGGAGGAAGCCATGTGAATGTTGTAGAGCTATTTGAAAATTAACCTCTTCCTGTTGAAACGTTGTGGTGACAGCGAGTTGCCAAGGCAGACACTTGCCAAAACCAAAAAGCTGAAAAATGATAACATTTTGGATTTCTGTAGCATCACCAATAAGAAAAGCCTTCAAGCTAGGAAACAAATAAATGCAACACTCCCCTATCCCTTTGGTTTTTGGCAGCCCACCAAAACCTGTTTCTGTTCTGTTTAGAGAACAGTTTTTCATTCCTGATGTATTTTAAATTTAAAATGAAAGTTTCTTTTTTTTCTTTTTCTTTTTTTTTCTTTTCCCCAAAAGGTCTGTTTTGTCAAAAAGCTATTTTCTGTGGAACACCGTTTCAGCTGAACACTTCCAACAAGCTCTTGTTGCTTCTGAACTCAGGCTTCCTGTGTAGTAACACGTTGTGCTGTTGGCACGCGGCGCTGACTAACAGCCTGCAGCGGATTTCGTATCGTCTGTTCCTGTTCCCATTTGCTAAGACTTGGGCATGGTGCCTTATACCTTTGCATCCTTGGATCATCGATATTTTTATTGTTTTTAAAAATAAAACCCCACTTGCAGCTTAAACATTCCTTAACAAAATTTCATTTTTTACTAAACCCTACTCTGGGTTTAATGTAATAGTGCAATAAAAGCGGTGTGGGTATTGCTGAGTTGGTTGGCATCTGTTGCAAAGTGGTAAGCATTTTCATTTTCACTGAAGATCACAAGATGAGGGTGCTAAATACTTGGCTTCTTGGGCCCATGTTACATACAATTGCGAAAATTTGTTTGCACAGTCCTGGTTAAAAAACAAATAAAAATTGTTGTTATTCTTTGATGCAGAAACAGAGATACCTAAGTGCAAGTCAAATTTGG
>NW_009626019.1:73231-95714 GCF_000690535.1 Cariama cristata | reverse complement strand
CCCAAGTAATGAGCGATAGGACAAGAGGGAAATGGCCTCAAGTTGTGCCAGGGTGGGGTTAGATTGGATATTAGGAAGAATTTCTTTACCAAAAGGGTTGTCAAGCATTGTAAGAGGCTGCCCAGGGAAGTGGTGGGGTCATCATCCCTGGAGGTATTTAGAAGATGTGTAGATGTGGTGCTTAGGGACATGGTTTAGGGGTGGACTTGGCGGTGTTAGGTTAACGGTTGGACTCCATGATCTTAAAGGTCTTTTCCAACCTAAATGATTCTGTGATTCTAAGAGAAGAGTTTCAAAGCTTTTCACTAAAACTTTCCAAAGAAATCCACTCAAACGTTGTGAGTGGTCAACTGTATTAGTGTAACTATGGGAATTCACATCTGACTGAAAATACATACAATTAAATGTCAGTTATTTTCAAATCAAGATGTTTCATAGAGTTTTGTTTTAAGTTAAAATGTCACCATACTACAGCTAAGTTTTTGATGATTTAGGAATGGGTTGCAGACAGAGCTGAATGGTTAAGCTTATCCTTCTGATGTACTTATCTACATATATGGAGATCCTTGACTTTTCCACCTTAATAAAAATTGGTGGAGACTGGAATTACTCAAGAGCTCATGGAATGTGGTGTTGTAGAAGGAAGGAATAAGAGATGATATTTGTTTAGGCTTGTTTTAAAGGACTTTCTGTTGGATTTAATTTATTAACTGTATTTCCTTTCTCTGAAAAATCTAATCCTGAATAAATGGTGGAAGCTCTCCTGGTAATATATGATGACAACCACGAAAAGCGTGGTGTGTTTAGTGTGATACTCTCTATGGACACTCATGGTGAAATCCTTGCCCCGCTGAAATCGACAGGCACTGTGCCCGTTGACTTCGGTGCAGATGTGGTGTTTCTGAAAGAGAACTGAAATGCTGAATGTGTTGAATGCCTCTGCTGCTGCTGGTATGGTGATGTGGTGCCTAACCGTTTGCTTTAGCCTTGATGCAGCTATCGTCGTGCTGAATTGCAGGTGAGAGCTATAAAGCATAGAGACTGCTGTACTTTACGAACACATAGGTATGGCTATCCTTTTCTGGTCTTCGTTTTTTCCAGAACTTAGTGCCAATGCTCATCCAGGAGGTCAGGTCCTTGTGAAATCAGGAGATTTGTGTTGGTGCCTGAAAGCAAGCTGAACGCTTCTGAATGTTAACCCTGCTGTGTTACGTCGTCCATGTAGGCTAAAAGGAGTAAGACACTCTCCGGTCAGTACTGTTGTGAGCATACTGATTACTGGGTTTTGGGATGTAGCCCCAAAGTGGAAAAAAAAATACTGGGTTATACAGTGACCAAAAATGGTATCTTTTAAACTTGTAGTTAATCAGAAAATTGTCCCTCATTTCCCCTTCTGGGAAAAAACCCCACAACCAAAGCCAAAGAACAAAACCCCAAAATCATGCTGCATATTTAAAAATATTCATGGGATTAGGGAGTGGATCTTACCCAGTCAGGTTCCTAAGCATATGTCTCAGTTAGTGAGCTGTGAAGGCAATTCGGTAATTTCAGATACACTGAGTTAGTAAGTAGTTCAGTATTTTTGTATCAGCTGCATCAGCTGTGAGAGTGAATATATCCAAATACCCTGGATCCTGATGGCTAAGAGTCTTTCATGAAGAATGCAAATTTGAATCCTAAAAAAGGTTTTTGAAGCAAGATGTATCACATCACAGGTGAGGGTCTTGACCACTCCTTACTGGCAATTTATGCAGTCTTCCTGTAGTATGTTTAGATGTGTTTTATATAATGTGTACATATGTATATGTATTTGTGTGTGTATACATCTGTGTATTTGTTATAAACCAGTTCAGAAATGTGTGTGAAATTAGGTCATGGGATGAGATTCAGTGATGCACAGAAGAGAATTTGCATATAAAAGGGAAGGGAGTTAATAAAGCTTTACATCCACAAGGTACCGGTGCAGTTTGGGCTGCTTCAGACATTGCAATCAATCCCACAGGGGTGGCATGGGTGGTCAGAACTACAGAGGTCTGTCCTCAGCTGCCATCACCCCGAGTCTTCTGCGCTGCCGTGCCCTGAGGAGTTCACCCCTTACCAAGGGAGCTATGTGCTGGAAATTAAATACCAGTAGTTAAAAGTGTGCGAAATTAAATCCTTTGCCCACAGTTTTCTGCCTTTACTCCTTGGAGGAATGCTTCTTTTCGTGGGACCAGGGCTTTTCTGCTTCTGAAGCCCCATCAGTGTCACATAGTGGTGGAGACCGCTGTTTTGGTTCCCTACTGGGCATACCATCCTAGCAAATGTGCTTTGTCTTTCTTATTTGTTTATTTTCTTAATTTTGAACTGTATCTTCTTACAGTACGCTATGGAAAGGGAAAGGACAAACTTCTTTGCAGGAAATGAGAAGGGATAGAGTAATCCAAAGACGTGTGTTTGTGGATGAGGGAAGCATAATGGGTGGGTGTATTGGCCCTTTCCAAACGAGTCATCTCAAATACAGCCATCTGCAGAGAGTGTACTCTCCAGTGCTTTTCCTCTGAAGTGCCACAAGACCTATGCAAGCATACCCGGAGACGTAGTGATGGGAATGCCCTGCTTGTACGCTTTGGGTGCGGTGTGCCTCCAAGTGCCCCGTCCAGCTGTGCGTGAACCTGTGCCTGCGGGTCTGCTCTTTTTCAGACTTTCACAGTGTTGTGGTGAATGCAGCCTTGGACCGGACTGCAGAAGGCCTCACAGGTACCTTCAGGGAGAGACAGACACAAATCTGTGCAACTGATAGCCTCTGAGCAGAGAAAGGTGGGACTCGTCTTTAGAAAATTTTGGCCTCTAAATACTTTGAGATCCTTGGATGAAAGATGCTAAGGAAGCGCGAAGTATTGCAGCCAGGGATCGATAATGGTTTCTTCACGTGCAATTCTGTTAATTTTGTGTGAGGTAAATTGTTCCGTGTGCCTTCAAGCAACCTTAATTTAATGCAGTAATGACTTTGAGTGATTGAAGAACTAATCAACTCCAGCCACCACTTCTCATCCTCTAGCTTAAGAATGATGAGCTGTAGGTACCTTTCTCCCCATCCCTCCTCGCACCACAGCTCCCCAGGTATACAGACCCTCAAAGCACAATCACTATGCTTGTGTTCACACATCCAAAGGCTACAGCTCAGGTAGAGGTAGGAAATGATGTAGGTTGTTGGGTTTTTTTGGTGGGTTTTTGTTTTTTTTTTTTTTTTTTTAATTCATGCAGGATAGAATGATTCAGAGCAGATTTTCAATCATTTAATAAGAAATACAACAAGCGCCAGATGTTTTTTGTTTGGGTTATGGCTTGAACGACATTAACACATAATAGCAAAACTTGGAAAGGATCTGGAAGAGTTGAATGATCTGACCTTTCCAAGAAGTGATCTCAAGAACTTAGGAATTGCATCTGTGTAAGTTATTTTGTTCCCAAACATAAGCTTGTTTTATCCGGTAGCATACATATGTGCGTAAGTACACATCTTCCCAATCTGCCATGTGCATGCATGCGCAAACACAATCATGTCTTTCATACTTACATCTCTTTAAACTTTTTGTATAGTCATTTGAGTGTGTTAGAGTTTCTTTTAAAAAAACTCACCTCTGTCATTCAGAGCAACAGTTTTATTTCAAACTGGCCTGTAGGTTTTTTTTTTTTAAATCTGAGATTCTTCTTTTCATGCCTTGGCATTGAAGAAAACAAAACGTATCCTAGCAAATTCCATCACTGCTTACTGAGAGTTTAAGAGCTACATTTCTGTAACGTAACCCCTGCTATACTTAATGACGAAAGAATGAAGATACTTGAAATACAAGCATGGAAGGGTGAAATAGCTTTTTCTGAACCAAAGGAAATCAAACTGTGGGAAAACTTGCATGAAATTGGCTGTGTGCATCCAAGTCAAAATTGCAAATCTCCTGTCTATGTTTGATACTTCATCAATGATGTATGCTACAATTTTTTAAAAGAAAAAAAAGGGGGGGAGGGGGCATTTTTTTCTTTAACTGAATTAATTGATTAAATGAGATTTTAGGAATACCATCCAAAAGTTTCAATTCTGGTTTCAAATTTTGAATCTCACCTAGCTGAGACAAAAAATATATATATAAAATTATAAAACTCCCGTATGTTTATTCTACATGTGACCTGTCCTGCATCTACATTAGACCTGTCCTGTACAGTGATTACTACACATAAGCCAGTGTAAATTTAATTTTTTTTTTACTTGTTATACACTTTTTGAGATTCTTAGTTATCTTCTTTTGCATTTGTTAGAGAGGAACATGAGATGAATGTACGCTTTAATGAGAGAGCAGCGTTAGCCTTAACAAAGATCTGCTGGTAAGTATATGACTGGTGGCAGGCAAGGCATTTTGCACCACAGAATTTGGAGGCTTTCACAGTAACTGAGTTGGATATTTTCATTTGCCGGCATATTCTCTCCTTGCCCCTCCAAGCTGTGTCGGTGGCTCAGGTCGCTGCGAAGAGTGGAAATAGCAAAGCGGGTGTGCTGGTTTCCGACCTGCCCTCGCCAGTGCAGCCTGCTGGAGGATGAGATTTGCCGATCGTGTAAGAATCACAGTGGCAATTTGACAATCTCTGAATATTATTTTTTGACAAATATTATAAGTGTTATAGAAATATTTTCATGCAATATTAACATTATTGTAGCACCAGTATAGAAGCATAAATTACCAGATGAGTCAGAATTATGGCCCTTTTCCTGCTGTGTGTGGGCAGACCCCTGCATCTGTGCTCGTTACAGGTTTGGGACCTAAATGGATTAGATGCCTACTGGAAGAAAATGAGCCTGCAAAATATTTTAATAGAAGGAATACGTTGCTCTTGGTTGTGGAGAAAGCGAACCCTCTAAAGATGGAAATTTCCTCATGCTTCACTTTTAAAAGACAAGTATGTTAACATGGAAATATCTCTGGAAATTCTTGTAAGCTTAATCACAAAACTGAAAAAAAAAATGTAAAGCAGCTCAAATCAATGTCTGGAAAGAAAAGCGGAGGTGTATTATCTTCCGGAGATTCCAGGCAGGATTTGTGTAAGGGGACTGTAGTGGTGGTCCAGTACTTCTGTAAAGTATATTTGTAGGTAGTGTACTCATATCTAATACAATGTGGTAATATCATTAACTCTTCGTGACAGCAGTTTTCCCAAAGTCATAAACTGTAATTTCGTTGTCTGCCTCTTCTCGGGAACACTGAAAATACTTATAGGGATCTCTCCTTTCATCTGACACCTTTCTTCAAACAAAGCTTGCAGATTATTGAGGAAGACATCCCATTGCTTGGCATCCTGAGATTTGTCTTTGTTTTTAAGTACTTCAGAGATGCCTGTGTGCAGCACTGCTTTATTTGGATTTTCTGCCTCTGTGAAAGTAGTATGTTCCATGTCCGTCATCTGGGTTGGCTTTGTGCACTGAGCAACAACAGTACATATTTCAGAAAAGCAAGTAGTTGTGCTTTTGCTCAGAAAAGTGGAAATTACAAGAGAAAAGCATCAAAGTCAGAAGAGGCAAATGAGGAGGAGTGAAATTTAATTTCTCATAGCCGAAGGTGCTCGAGTGGACCCTGCCTCTACACCTAGAGGGACCACATTCTGGGTAGCAGGATTAGAAATTTTTTTCCGCACTGTAAATAAAAAATCTGATGATTCCCAGCTTTCACTGGACTGCTTTGTGCTTCTTCTTTTCCTTTTCCTTTTCTTTCCTTTCCTTTTCCATCACCTTGTGCTGTTTCTTCCTCCCACCTCTGGGTCTCTCTGGGTGAAGAAAAAACTGGCTGCTCTTCTTCTTCCCCCTTTGCCGCTGCCTCCAGGGAAGATTAAAAATCCCACCCAGTGCTTTCCAGAACCTCTGAAAATTCAGCCTCAGCAATCCTGAGGGTCATCTGGACACTGCAGTTTTGAAATTAATATTCAGAGCAGTTACAGGGACCCCTGCTTTTTCCTTTGTTTTTAATTAATCAATTTAGGAAAATTTGATTAGCTCTGGTTGTTTGTGAGAATACAAATCAACCCCCTTTTTCTTTTCAGATTGCCTGAATCTAGGTTGTCCTCTGAGATGCCCAGACCTTGGGACATGCTGACTTCTTTCCCTTGAACCAATTTTCATCTAGTCAATTGAATTATCATTTCATCTAACTCCTTCCTTCCCTGAATGTGTGATACTCATTGTGAGCTTTTTCTTGGCTTTGTAATAACTTTCAACTAGAGTATCAGAAAAAAAGTAGTACTTGGAAAATATTTTGATCGTCTTACAATTCAAGGTATGTTGTCAGAACTCTCTAGCGGCCACACACAATATAAGAGGAACATATATAATTAACTTGGCACAGGTGAGGAGGATAGGGAAATTGTCTCCGTTACCTCCCTTCTTCAGTTTTGAAATCTCATGCTCTTTCATGATATGCTCAGGAAATTACAGACTGTGAGTGGGATTCATATGGCAAAATGTAGATGTCTACATCTGAGTTAGTCACCCAAGGCTCCCTGTGTGGGGAATGGAGAGAAGCAGGACAGATGATTCACAGCCTTGAAGAACCTATTTTTTTTTTACCTTTATGCTAAGACGAAATGACTCATAGCCTGAAAGTGCCCATTTGGCTAGTAAAGGAGGCTGGGGTAACAACTGCGATGCGATGGCTGCATTCTGCACCCCAAAACTAGGTGAGATGAACATGGTGCTTTGTGGCTTGAGTGCATGCCTGTGTGCTCACGTGTACACGCTTATTTGTGCGGAATGTTGAGTTCCTAGAAAAAAAATCTGTTTTTTCCCACATAGAAATTCCTTGAAAAACTAAAGACAGCTTTAGGTTTCCATGTGTGAGAACTCAGAAATCAAGAAATGTCTCAGCTGTTTCTCCTGTATGTGCGTTTCTCAATATGCGTCAGCAAATTATAAAAAACCCCTAATATGTAAGTTTTCAAAACTTTGGCGGCATTTCAGTTTAGTAGCCGAGAGGTAGCTTAAAAGATGCCACTGTTTGTTTCGTCACCTTTGGAAACTGTATGTCCTCTGCTCCTAGGGAGACGTGCAGATGTTCTCCAGATAGTGTAGGGAGCTGCGAACTCTTCGTGCTGCATCAGAGGTAGTCACTTCTTTCTGTGTGTAAACCACGTAATATGTCTCCCTCAAATGATCTGTGTCTTAAATCAGCCTGCGGAGTCTGCAGTAAGTGAGTATATGAACACCTTGCATCACTACTTGCACAAAGGAAATCTGTCTTGCCATGTTTGCTTCTTCAGTACCTCGTCGGTACCTGAAGAGTGTGGGGGGCATGAGCCAGGGTGGGCTCGAGGGAGCAAGTTGTGTTCACAGTGGTGCTGAACGTCTGTGCGGGGTCCCCTCAGCTGAAAATGCCAGTGAGATATGGACCATCTTCCCACAAAGAGGTGAGCAGTATTAAAATAGAAGTGGCCCATGAATCGAGACAAATAACGGTAGCCCCGTAACATAGCATTTACAGTTTCTTTCATCTTCTGTTTTGTATGTGCACAGGTATGCATGGTTTATTGAGACAAATGAAACTGGGGAACTTCTATTTGAGCTTAAAAAGGAGGCTTAGATCTGTAGTTGTAGAAAGATGACTTTTGGTGGAAATGGAGCTTTTGCAGTCTAACTCTAGGCACCTGGCCTGAGGAGCATGACCCAGCGAGCAGATTCCAGCACACCAGTTTCCTATGCAATCAGTGTGCACAGACACCCTGAAAGGGGTAACACGGCATGAGGGTCACAGCTCCTTCTGCTCTGGAGCTCAGAGCTGCAAACAAGAACCTACTTGAGATCCGGATCCTGGAGAGGTGTTCTGGGTAGCTGTGTAAGTCACAGCTGATTTTTATGCACGAATGAAGCCACGGTGTATCAGAGGCAATGCATCTAGATTCTTCTCTGTCACATTCACAGGTCCTAATTTCCAGAAAGTCTTTCCCTGCCAGGTCACACTAGGTTTAGGAGGCACGTCACTCTGATGGTCATTTTGCAACTGGGCAGTTTTGAAGCCAGATGTGCAAAATTCAAGTCAATGAAGAATAAGATGTGACCTGACTGTAGCCTGGCAGTGACACACAACATTGGACAACCACTGGATTCAACACCTTCCTACTTCCAGACAAACCAACATTGCCATCCTCTCTCTGGCAAAAAAAAGAAGAGGGAGAAAAAAGCCCTCAAAAAAGAGCAGTGACTGTGTCATGGAACCATTATGAAATGTAAGTTTGAGGTACCCAACGTACCTTTCTGAATGAAGTGACGGAGTTCAGTTAAGGTGATGCCCCTCTGCTGGCTTTTGATCTGGCTCAGTCTGTTGAGCACCATGCTGTAGGTTAAATTGGTGAGGGAGCTGAGAACTAGCTACAGCGCTGGATTACTCCCGGCTGGTAGGGTTTTGTGCTTTGTGCACAAGTGATTCCGGCAGAATCATCACCTGTGAGTGGCAGGATCTGTGTGGCTTTTCCCCTTACCTTTCAGCCAAAGGCAGGCAGGTCTGGAACAGCAGCCTTAGGTGGAAGCTGCCTTGGAGAGCGGTGTGCCGGCTCGCAGGGTCAAGTGGCTCAAACCGATGTGTTGACAGCTGCCTACAAAAGCAGGGCTGGAGTTCCTCCAGTCCATGGAAAGCAGGTTTGTGTCTTCCAAGTCAGAACCAGTGTGCTGAATATCAGGTAGTCAATGTGGATGCTGCATGCTTCTGTCTGTGCTAGTTTGAGGAAAGACTTTTTTATATGACAGTATCTTCCTAGATTAGCTCCCGCTGTATAGCAGTTGGGTTACTTGCTGGCTTTCATATCTTTATTTGAAGGAAAACCACATATATGTGTATACGTGCACACATACACAAATAAATTTCATTTTTGTTTTGAAAGATACTTGTCAAATAATGGTTCCTGGATAGAACTCCTACTTTCATATATTGATGGATTTGGATTATAGCTACTTCAGCATACTGCTTTTATGTGATAAAATGACTCTTAGTAGCAGCTTCTTGTATAATTCAGGTATCATGATGGTACCAAATAATTCAGATAACTGATAAAAATATCTCCTCATGTTTTTATGTGTGTTTGCACTTCAAAAGACCAGCAATGAAAAGATGATCACGCATCTGAATCAGAAGGGTAATATTTATATCTAAATTGAGTAACCATGTAATTCTATCGGTGTTTCCCATGCTCTGTCTGTCCTCCTCCTCTTGCATGCTGTAGCCTGATTCAGAGCTTCAGTGCAGTGTTTATTACCTGACCTGAAAAGCTCAATCTAAATATTTGGTGAGTTCAGTGATGTTCCCAGTGTACTTATGGCTGCTTCTGTTCTTATGGAAGAGTACAATATGAAAGGCTGGCCATTCTGTAGCTCTGTAGCTTTTATTTTTGATATTCACAGGATGCTTTTAGAAACTGGTTAAAAATTACATTTTCCAGTACTCAGCTGCAGAGGAGGACTCAGTATTTTCAGATGTGTTAGGAGGAGTGATGCTTTTTGTACGCATACATGTATCTATTCAAATCTCTGCAAAAGGGTTCCTCTGTCACAAGACCTCCAGATGCCAGCTAGAAGAGATCAATCCTCAGATCTGCGCTGATATTTAGATGTTATAAATTCCAGGTTGAATTTATTTTCTAGCTAGCGTATATGTATTGCTTATTGTGCAGCTGTTTTCCTCAGTGCATTTTGCGCTGATGTGGTTAAAGAAGACAGCGTTACATTCTTGCAAGCTTGGTTTGGGTGACTAAATGAGCACTTTGGGTCTGCTTTGCTCGGGCAGGCTCCGTTCCCAGGTCATCCTGATGGGCTTTTTCTCCAGCAGGATGTTCCAAGAGGTTTTTCTCTCTCCCTACAAATAGAGGGAGAAGGAGCTTGGCCAGAGCCGTAATTTATTCTTAAAACTCAAGAATTGCCAGTGGGTGGCTGCCAAGATGCCTATCTTACAGAGAGATTCATCGTCTGAGCTAGGCTGAGATAGTCGCTGCAGTTGAGGATGCTCTCTGGGAGGTAGGGAAGTTTGTTCCTCTTACGCTTTTCTTCTGGCCATTCCAGTGGTGCCTTTCATTTCTCTTCATTCTAGTTGTATATTCTGCCCTTACACATTTACCTGACATATTTTTTCATTACATTTTAAAAGTCCGTAAATCCCTGAGTGCTAACGGACTGACCCAAAGTAATTGTTGCTAATTCGCAATTATTACTTGTTATTGGCATGTGGACCTCACAAAGTGAAGGAGACCTTCCTGTACCACTTCTACAGTAAAACATCACAGGCCACTGTTTCCTGTTCTCTCATTAATTAATTCCCTGTCTTTTTTAATACACCTTGCATTAATGAGGGTTTAGAAGGCCTTTAGGTGGAACTTTCATATGTATATAATTACAATACATACAGCATATGAATTATTTAAGGTAACAATATATACAGCATTGCCAAAATGCTCTAACAAGAAGTCCAGTATAGTTTTGTAGGCAATCCTTTGATGCTTGTTTCTGTAACATCGTTACAAAAAATGAACATTTTAAGCTGAGTACATCATAAGGCTTTCACTGGGTTGTCCACAGCTTTTCTCAGTACAGGTGAGGTTTTGAGAGAGCTTTTACCATGGTCGAGTTCTGCCATCTCTATCAGAAATGCACTGTGTTTACCATATTCTGGGATTGCATTTGTTGTTCACAGCCATGCTGTGATGAACGAGCAGACTTGGGCTGGTTGGTCTCTCTTCCCTCACTCGTTTCCAGGTAATGAACTCGTAGCTCGTAATTGATGTTATTAATCTGTAGCTGCCTGACATTACATTTTGTACTACTGAATGTAATCTTATTGTGTTACTCAAGGTCATTTGACTTTGTGTACAGTTCAATCTTTCTCTTAATTGACCTTGCCTTCTGAATTTGTATTGCAAGAAAACTTCTTCATCACAATTACACTTCTTGTGCAAAGACTATTGAGATAAATGATAAATACAGGCAATCCTAATCCCAGTTCTGTGAAACTTGATTAGGCATCCTCCTTTTGGCTGGTAGTACCCCTCTCAGATAAATATTTTCCTGCCTTTTCTTCAGCTTGGTTGCTGAAGAAACTTTCTTTGGTTTAACCAATGATTTCCCATTTGACTCTGTAACAAATGCTTTATTGAAATTTAGATCAACTACATCTCCCTTTGTTTAGAAAAAAAGGTCAGTTCATCAAAGGAGCCACTTGCCACTGGTCTGGTGTGATGTCTATTTTCTTAAATTCTTCTTTCTTCTCAATTTTCTTAAATTTACCTCCATCTTTGATAGTCATTTCCTTCAAAAGCATACTACCAAGGCCTGGCTAAAGTCCTATGTACTGTGTAGATCAGAATAAAACATTGCATGCCCAGGCTGATGAGGGCTTTAATCACCCTTCTAAACACGGTTACGAGTTTTGCTCTTCCTCGTTGTGTCACTGTCCCTCAGTGGACCTGCAGTTGTACCTGGGACTTCGTGTGCCAGCTCTTTTGACTCACGGACCAGCATTGACTCATTCGTCCCTTCTGCTCTCCCATCTGTCGGTGTCGGTGTGTTGTGGCGTGCCTGGTACTTGGATAATCAGCCGTCAGGGGCTCTGCTTTTGTGACTGCACAACACCTACAGCGCCCAGCATCCGGGGCATCCATGGCTCTGGCTAAAATGGTACCATCAATAACATTTGTTGCGTTTTGACTTTTTTTGGTTTTTAGCTTCTGTTTGGAGAAGCTTTCTCTTGCTTTAGTAGCTCCTTCCAGATCTGGCAGAAATTTGTCCTGTGTGTTTGATGTCATCCCTCTTAAGGGAACGTATGGAACGACGTGTTCTTTCTCCTTTCAAGCACTTATTGTCTTCGAGTTCCACAAACAGAGGAGGGAGATGACCTTTAATATGCAGAAGCTTCATGGTCTTCACCTGAGAAAGGTCGTTCTGGATGAAAGAAGACCCACTTGTTCCCGAAGTTGTAACAAAAGGTACATCAGCACAAATAAACTGCACCGAAGAAGTTGTTTTCTGTATTTTCTGAAACAAACACATGCATTCTCTGCACAGCAAATAAGACTCATACAAAATCTGAATGCTTTTGAAAGTGCAGAGTCAGCAAGGAGGTTTGTCCCATAGTCATACGGATTCACTAGCCAGGAAGTTCCCGTTGTCATTTTGCAAACCTGTACTTGAGAATATGCCAGTCTCTGCCACCTGCGACTGTTTTTTAGATGCTGGTTTTTACTGAATTCTGTGCAGCCAACAGCACCTCTCTCAGTATAGAAAATCTGGTAAGTGGGAGTTAGGTGTAAGGACAAAATGTGTGTTTACTTAAAATTAGAAGATGCCTAGTGTTAAAAAGTTTTGTAATCTCTTAACGTAACTGTGCATCTCTTTATCAGCTAAGTGTTTGAAACTCCTGTACCATACTAGTATGTCATTAATCAGTGAGGTGAAAAACACTGGTTTAGAATTTAAAATAAGTTAAAGCAGGACACAAGTTAGGATGAATCATCCTTTGCTCATCTTTTTAAGTGTAACTGTCATTTACCTACTGTAAATGCAATTCAATAGCATGGTAACATTGTATGTTACCTGATTTTGCTGTTTACCATTAGCTATTTTAAATATGATGCTACTGTGTGTGTTCCCAGTTGAAACATGCCTGTGTTTTTAGCACGGTAGGTGTAATTTTCATGTGGTTCACTTTACCACATACTTGCAGTATCTGTTCAAGATAACTGGTTTTAATGTTTCCTCTCATTTCTTTATCACTTTCCAGACCAGAATATCATAGTTCATTGATATTGAAAAAATTGTGCCTATTGAGCATGGTGGCCTTGATTTTAAAAACTGCCATTGAAATATGACAGTTGTTAGATGAGCCACCTTAGAGGATTTTCAAGGGTGGCACTGTTTGAAAACCTGTTCCTTTTTAAAAGACTGTAATTGGGTACCCTGATTCCTTAGTTGCGTTAAAAGGAAATTTTATAAATAAGCCTATCCATTTTGTTTCACTGCTGGGAAATAGGATTAAATAGATAAATCATTTTGAGCTGGGATTCAAATAAGAATAAAATCCAAATATTTACTAACACTGAAATAACAAATTCGCTGTTATTTTACCTGCTAATTGGTATGCACTTACTGAGTCTGCAGTGTAGCAGGGGAGTTCCTTTTAAGTCGTTGAGAAGCTCCTATTTCATTTGCCTTTGTGCATGAAAAATAGTACTTTTTTTTTTTTCCCCCCATAATCAAGTAAGGAGGGAAAAATCGGTCTGCCTTTCTGTTTTGCTTTTGCGTTTACGAAACCATACCCCATCCATTAAGTCACGTAAGCCCTGCAAGCCAACCTCAACTGCATGTGGGGTGGCATCTCAGCTTGTCATGCATGCCAGCCCTGGCTGCTATCAATAATCCGAGTTTTAAAATTCTGGAGTTGTGAAGTGACTTACAGGAGTGAATATTAAAGCATTGGCTCAATTACATTGAACTCCAGCTGCTGCCCTGTTCACTTTTTCGGTCCCCTGTTCGTCGTTGCGGTGTGCTGTACGAAGGGTGGTGGTGTAGACGAGGTCTTCCTTGCTTTGGAAGAAGCAAAAGGAAAGTGCTTCTGGTGAGCTTCATGGTCATGATGATGTTCTGGGTGCAGGTCCGAAGCCTTGAACAAATGGTCTGAAGACAGCTTTGGATTTCCCACTGGTAACGGCCATTGAGCTGCTGGCCAAGGGCCAGCTTCTGTCTGCTGAGCTGTGCTTGGCAAGTGCTAGAGGCCGGTGACCACAATCAAATTTCACCCTTTGTTTTCATGTGCTGTGCCGAGGCAGCATGCTTTTGGCTTCTTAAATAATGAGTAGAAGACCCTGTGGCCACCAGGTTATTTACAAATAAGTAATGTAAATATGTGTTAAAATTTAGTAATTTAGTTCTTCAGTGAACCTCCTTGCTTTGCCCCCACTTTATTTCGGTCCAATTAAAAAAGAAAACAAAACCCCTAAAGTAGTAAACTTAATGACTTCGTTAGCAACAACAAAAATATATAATTGGATTGACATATATTTTTCTGGCTGCGTACTTGATAAAACTTAGGAAGTCATGATTCTTTAGAGACTTTGTGAGATGATAGGCTAATGGCTAGGAGTTTAAGCCCACTCAGCAAAGTAGTGTGTCGGTACCCTTAGGAGAAAAAGAGGAGTATGAGCTTAGTTTATGTGGTAATGGGTAATACTGAATTCAAAATTCTTTCTAAATAATATTTTTAAAGCACTTTCATGTGTTCATTTGCGGAATCTATTTCTACAGAACATAGAGTTAAACGAAAGGATTGTGAATATTATTCATTACCAATGCAGTTAGTATCGATGGGTTATGATACAGGTCACTGAACCAAACCGTGTAAATTACTTAGATATTTCTGATCAGCCTAGGAAAAACCAAATTGATGCCACTTTCTGTAGATTTTTCTCCACTTTTTCTCCACACTTGCTATTGTGTTAAATTGAGCAAAAGAATATTTAAACCTCAAGCACGTGTTACATGACCTGTCCTGCTTGCCATGCCTACCAAAAGCTCCAGCTGATTTCAGTGGGACTTTAATCACAAAAATTGAAGACAGAGCCTCCCTCAAATTTTATACACTAATTCTCTTAATTTTCAACTCTTACTTGAGAGTACTTTGTCTGAAACAGAGAGTGTTATTTGCAAAA
Source organism: Cariama cristata (assembly GCF_000690535.1). NCBI lineage: Eukaryota > Metazoa > Chordata > Aves > Cariamiformes > Cariamidae > Cariama > Cariama cristata. Next base: position 81,017 of record NW_009626019.1, on the reverse strand, counting down.
GTGCTCACAGCAGAACTGTCTGCAAAATTACTTGACAGAAAGTCACTTGCCGTTTGGACAACAAATGCATAAAGACCTGCCAGTCCAATCCTAGCATCAAATACCATAGTTTTTTACTAAAAATAGTCCCCTTTAAGAAAATATTTCAGTGTGATTGTTCATGCCCAATTAATCTCATTAATTCCTACTGATTTTGAAAATACTTTCTTATATTAATACCTTAAACCTAGATATCCTCTTGTTGTTTTGAATTCAGTGATACAAACAGTAAAACCGAAACACACAGACTATTATAATGCAATTTATGTTAGCCAGTTTTTTAAGAAAGCAATTGAGAAGTTAAAAGCACGTCAGGAGACTGATCAGATTAATGCGCTCAGTTTTGATGCACTGTAGTTATCACAGAAATATTAATGACTTAACTCTAATGAAAGGAGGTAAGGTTTTACCTACCACTGTGTCTGAAATTGTTAGTTTTCAGACACAGTTGGACGGTTCTGAAGTAAGTTTTTATGGTATAATATAATTTGAAATTTAAAATTTAGTATTACTCTGCTATTGCTGTCTAGCCCATAGGATATAAAACTGAATTTCTTGACCAGTTATGGTGAAATCATGGTCTTTGGCATTTTTTGCAAGTGCACAAAGTTATAACCAAGAAAGAACTTGAAGTCATCATATAAATCACTTAAATTTTGATGTGGGCACAGTATTGCTCACAGAATGCTACCTGTATTCCCAATGCAGAATCTTATGGCTGCTTTTAACTTTTAAGGTAAATATTCCTTTATAGTCAGTGTTAGCATCTGTAGGTGAAGAAGGTAGGATAGCATTTACAGGAGAAGGAATATCTATGTAGCTCATAACCATTTTGCAGTTTTCCACTTGGAATACTGAAAAAGTGTTACATTCTTCCCTATTTCAAATGCATTTCTTCACTGAACATCTGCTGAGTGCTCTGAGAGCTAGAAAAAAAGGAAACATCTTCAACATGTTTTCATTGTCGTTTAAGACCAAATTAAATTTTCACTATATTTATAAACGTTCTATTTTTGCTTTCCATGCACCTGTACTTACAGGATTCTTTGAGTAGAGTGCGTATTTAAAGAAATAGCTACAAATATGTGATACAAACATTTAATGTGAATTTATCGCAATCATTCACATTGCAGCCCTGCCTTACAGATTTACATTCATTCAGTGAGGGAGCAGAAGTATATCATGCATCCTAATCATCCACATAACTCAAATTTAAGAAAATTAGTATTCTGAAAGCTTTGTTTGAAGTGAAAATTGCTTGTAGATCTTTCAATGTGAATAATTTTCAATAACAAAAGGTTTTAAAAGAGAGTTTTGATATTTTGGTGGGAGTTTCCTGAAAGCAAAAATAGAGGAATACATTCAAGCCAGTATAGAGAGTTCTTCAGGTGTTGTCAAATACAATCTTTGGTTTTTAGCATTACCAAGTACTAGCTCTTAAAACTTACCTTATGATTCTTCAGTAGTGAATTGAATGCTTGGTTAATACTTTTTAGATAGGAGGTAATTTTAAAAGGATCTTTCTGTTATATGAGTAAGTCCACACAAATAACAAATCTGCTGTTAAAGCAGTGGCAGAGTTCAGTTACTTCTGCAGCTGTAGGTTGGTATTATGCTCAGTTTTAAACCACCCACATTACCGCAGCATCCACCCAGTCATGCGTTAAGTGGCACGATTAACATCTGTCGTGTGCGCTTCATCATCAGCCTTGGAAAGCTGGGTACGTAGGATAACAATTTATTTTAGTGGAGTTCATTTAAAGTGTATTTCTGTATGCTTGTATTAGAAAAGGCAGACCTGAAGATGTGTACTTGAAGCAGAAGGCGGTGATGGTGTGTATATCTTGTGAGACCTAAAGTCCTTATTTCAGCTCATCTGTGAGAAAGCTAGCTCCTGCCAAGTGAGGCTTTCATTTTGAAGTGGAAGATTCCTTGTGATCTCCAGAAAGCTCCACAATTGGGAACAGTGGCCAACAATTAACAATGGTAGTTGGCCACTGTTTCCAACTGTGGAGCTTTCTGGAGATCCTGGAACTGGTTGTTGGCCACCGTTTCGAATCATGGAGCTTTCTGGAGATCACAGAATCACAGAATCGATTTGGTTGGAAGAGACCTCTGGGATCATCGAGTCCAACCTTAGCCCTAACACCACCGTGCCAGCTAGACCATGGCACTAAGTGCCACGTCCAGGCTTTTCTTAAACACCTCCAGGGATGGGGACTCCACCACCTCCCTGGGCAGCCCATTCCAATGCCTAACGACCCCTTCTATGAGGAGATGCCTCCTAATGTCTAACCTGAACTTCCCCTGGCGCAGTTTCAGACTATGCCCTCTTGTCTTAGAGGATGCTGGACCTTTAAAGACCCTGTAGATGAGGCGTGGGTGAGAGGATGACACAGGTGATGACTGGATAGGTGCTTCAGTAGGTTCAGTTTCCTGCGTGAATCGGGACTCTGTACTTACAAAAATGTCTGATGCTGGCATCTCTGCATTTCAATTCCAAGTGGTGGGAAATTCACAAGATCAGTTGTTTTTCTCAAATGTTGCCATCTTGGCCTGAACTCAAATGACAGCAGCTGTTCTCATGAGATTTCAATTGCAGCCAACTGAAAAAACAGCCTTTTCCTTTTCAGATCTAACCAGCCAGTGACAGCGGCAGTGACTTCAGATCACAACGTTAGGCATCCGTACACGCCCTCCCTCTCACCGCGTACTCATGAAGAATAAAACGGAGGTGGACTCCAGTGTGCTACGTGTTTATCATTTTCACTGAATGGAGTTGTGCATTTTGTATGTGGAAAACATGGCACAGTCCTCCAGTGTCCAGCATTTACATTTAGTATGCAATATATTCACTGAGGATTTACGTGTAAAGATCTTTAGAAGGAGAAACTTTCCTCTAGGAAAGAGCTGACTGGGAATGACTTCCATCTTCAGCCACATGCGATGGCACTGACATACCAACTCCTCCTGCTTGATCTCTGCCAGTGTTCACTTGCCCTTCTTCCTCTGCAGCTTTCAGCAGCATATGGAGCATCAACCGACTCGTGGGCAGCTTGGCTTGACCTGAAAAAGTCAGAAAGCGGTACTGATTTTAAAAATAGGGTGTGGAAGTTAAAGGCAACTTGTGCCTCTGTCTCACGGGAACAGGAGGAGTGGCGGAGGTCAAAGAGGACTTAGTGTGTGTGGACTTAGTGACAGGGGTAGGACCGGATAAGCAGGGAAGAGAATATGGTCGTACTTCTCCTCCCCCCTCTTAGACGTGGGTGTGTTCCCTGAGTGGGGTACGGGACCGTATGCTCCACAGTCCCTGCTGGAAGGTGGGAAAGGTGCTCCCTTCCCTCAGGGTGCCAGCGCTGCTTCCCCACTGTCTCTGGTGGTTTCTAACCGGTGGGCTTTCAGTTCCTAGCTGCTGTGCTGGGGTACCCTGTTAACAGGCACCTTTCTTCCTCACCTCCAGGCAGGGTGGGCACCCTGTGAGCCTGGTGGCTTGGGAGATGTCACGAATATGTGTCTTCACTGCCCCAAGGCAGAAGGTGATGGTTTGGAATGATGCAGATTCGGTTCGCCTTAGGCAGTAGGAAAGGAGGAAAACACTGAGCACCTACTACCGGTGAATAACCACTTAAATGAGAGCTTTTGTTTTTCTCCATCTTTCTCTCACCTGAATCCACAGCAGAACTACTGACGGTCAGCCTGGGAGCCGTTTGTTGATCTGGCTTCCTCTCATGTTGTTGAAATGGAGGTCTAAAACTTTTGGTCTAAGAGATTTAATCCAGGGATATATAATTCCCAGCCAGATTGAGAGGAGGCTGAAATCCTGATTGTACCAAGCTTTCTGGTGCGTATACAACATTCCTCTGGCTGTTCAGATGCCATAAAAGAAGCAAATCTGGCCAGAAATATTCCAGGTATGTTATCTATGCCAGATCCAAATCCAAACCTGTGCTAGTATGTCCTCACTTAAAACCATCAATGGGATTCAGCTTAACAAATATAAGTGTACGTCTGTACCTGAAATCTTCATATGAGTTAGTAGTCCTAAATTCTCCTTAGGAATCATTGGAGATGAATGGGTACTTGTAGGGTGCTATTCATCTCATCCCAGGGTCCCTGTTTCTCTGCACTGACTACAAAAGGAGTCTAGGGTGAGTAGCTCAGCTAGTGATACCATTTTTTTGTAGGTGTGTGAAGATAGGAAAGATGAATCTCACTTTTTATGCCAGTGGGGCAACATGGAGCTGCTTGCCAACAGTTACATGTTGGAGCAAAGTCCTCTTTCTCAGGATCAAGAAGCTGGAAGAAGTTCCTGGATGCCTGTCCTGTGCAGCAGAGAGCTATAGCATAGGAGGAGATCTTGCTTCAAAATCACAGAATCATTTGGTTGGAAGGGAACCTTAAAGACCATCCAATTCCGACCCCCCTGCCATGGGCAGGGACACCTTCTACCAGACCAGGTTGCTCCAAGCCCCATCCAACCTGGCCTTGAACACTTCCAGGGATGGGGCAGCCACAACTTCTCTGGGCAACCTCTGCCACTGCCTCACCACCCTCACAGGGAAGAATTTCTTCCTTAGAGCTCATCTAAATCTTCCCTCTTCCAGTTTAAAGCCATTGCCCCTTGTCCTGTCACTCCAGGCCCTTGTCAAAAGTCCCTCCCCAGCTTTCTTGCAGGCCCCTTTAGGTACTGGAAGGCTGCTCTAAGGTCTCCCTGGAGCCTTCTCTTCTCCAGGCTGAACAACCCCAACTCTCTCAACCTGTCCTCATAGCAGAGATGCTCCAGCCTTCGGATCATCTTGGTCGCCCTGGTCTGGCCTCGCTCCAACAGGTCCATGTCCTTCTTGTGTTGGGGGCCCCAGAACTGGACATGGTAAAATCTGTGTTAGTGAACACTTAAAGAAAATATAAAACTAATCCTTAGGGGAACATTTGCATTTGCAGTCAGGACTGTGGATACAGAGCTGGCAAAGACTGCCTCGAGTTGGATGTGATGTTGTAATGAAGAGAAACATGAACTGTCAATAAATGCTCAAGGTAACGCGTACCTCCTACTAACAGCCCTGTGACTGGGATTTCAGAAGAGTCCAGTATCTTACTGGGTGACCTTGAAAATATTTTTCCTTCTTGCTATAGCTCTAGCTCCCAGTAAGTGTATGTGGAGAAGGCATTGATTTCCTGCAAAGCTCTTGTGAGGCCAAATGATGATGTGCTCTGTGAGCACTGAAGTGTTTTTTCCAGTAACTGGAGTATTTTGGAGCTCCAAAAAGTACTGTAGAGCTACCATTCAATTTTAATTAATAGGTCTTAATATGAGATAGCATTAGGAATATTATAAGAAAAGATAGAGCAGCTTAACCAAATACAAGTAAAAAGTGTATAGGTAGCATATACCCGATGTAACTTTAATGGTGCCTCTAGGAGATGAGATGGCTTAAAGTAGTAATAAATAATCCATGCCTTCAGTATGCAGAGGTCAGGAAGCAAGCTTGATCACAAACAGAAAATAGACATGCTCATCTTTCGCAGGAAAAGATGATTTTATAAAAGTAACAGATATCTTGATCGAGATAAAAATAAATAAAACATAGTGATGATGATACACAAGTGCTTTCTAAAGAAGAAGATAGTTTTCTGTTAGTGATAAAATAATAATAAAAAAAAAAAAGTTCCTTTGGAACTGAATCAGTGTTCATGCTTGGCTTCTTACCTGGCAGAGACCAAGAAACCTTCTTTGATTTTAAGTGATTATGGTAAGATTTCTTCCATTTGCCGTGTATGAATTATGTTTGAAGCACTAAACTGGAGTTTTTGATTTAAGAGTTGCTCTTCTACATTTTCTGTTTTCCACAAGGAATGTCATGCCTTCTGTATTAGCGTCACAGATGAATTCTCCATGTCTAAGCTCTAGTGAAATAGTGTTTTACCCGCTTGTTGCTGTGGCCCCAGCGTTACAGGGTGTAAGAATGACCTGTCCCAAGTGTTTTTTGGGACACCAGGTTGCGTTGCCAGTGAGCCAGAGGGAGGGGTGTCTGCTACCAGAATCCTGCTAGAGCTTGGGAGCAGAGGGGCGTTGGTAGGACGTGGGCGATTGCAGTCATTTCCAGTCCTAACTGATCTAAAGCAACCCTGGTGCTTTTGCCTTGAGGGAGACCTGGAGCAGTCGTAGTGATCCACGGTGATGTCTGGAGGCAGAGATGAATGCCGTCGGTAGATGCTGAAGTAAACCGCTGTAATGAGGGCTGCAAAGAAGTGTATTGTGTCTGCAATCCTAGTCAAGACCAAATGGGTTATCTAGGACAGTCTTGAGCAGAATGACTGTAAGGAGCAGGACTTGGTTGTTTACTGTGTCCAACTGACAGGGGTTATTATAAAAATTGGCAAGAACCCCACTCAAGTGCACCGTAGCTACCTTGAATGTAATGACATCTTTGACTTTTGAAACATTCAATTGTGAATGGCTTCAACAAATTGGATGGAAAATGCAGCAAAATAGTTAAATAGTTCAGTACTTTAATAACAGGTTTTGTTAGCATATGCTTTTCTCAGAGCGGTTTTATCACCAGATTGATTTTGAGTTCTCTTTAACGACAATGAAAAGAAACTTTAATGTTTTTTTAAAATTCATATAGCACTTTTTTGCCATTCTAATATTAAATATAATTTATGTGCAGTATAATTAATCAAAGGATTTGTGCCTAATTTACATATTAAAAATATTTGGGATTTTATTTACGTTTTTGAAAATATATGCTAACTCGGGTGTCTAGCCACACAGCTACAGCAATTTAACCTGCATCAGGCTAATAGTGATGTGAGTCCACACACACGATTTGTTACCCAAATTTTCGTTATATTTTTCCTTTATACGTAGAAAAATGAAATCCAATGAGTGTAGCTGGAGTAGTTTAATACATGACTTCTGACTAGCTGTTCGGTGCCGGCAGGAGGTCACCGTCGTCTGCGGAGCTGCCTTAGTGGGCTGTGGTTGCTCTCATCTGCTTCGGTACAAAGTCAGCTGGGTGAGCTTGTGCCTTGGCTGGCGGTGTGGGCGGTTGGAGAGCCCCTCACGCAAAACAGCTGTAGGAACTCGCTCCTGAACTGTTCGAGCTGTTTCCAAACGATGGCCAGCTCCACAGGGCTCTGGTACAGCGTTGTGTGCAGGGCAGGGCTTTTAAATGTTGAAAGAACAGCAAGCCATCTTAACGGTGAGGAATCTTTTAGGACCACTTTTCTCCAAATTGTGTGTTGGGAAGAGAGACAGTTCCTTGCAGAAACAAGGCTTCCTATTAATGAATTTGTAAGAATGAAACTTGTAAAGTGTATTTGACAGTATTTAGCAGCTGCAGAATCCTGACGTTTGTTCTATGATTTCACGCTGTCAAATTTGACAATATGAACTAGTGCCAATCTTCGCTTTGGAAGACAATTTCCTTTTTCTAAAAATTCTAATTATTAAAGCTAAATTTAGATTTCATTAAAAGGAAATTGTTAGTCTTTTTTATTTGTCAAATAGCTTTCAGAAACTAAGTTGGTTCTACCTTTGACAATTTGTCACAACGAAAACTGTAAATCATATGTTGTTTCCACCTTCTACTACCAATGGATGAAGTTGGTGTCAGCAGCAAGTAAGGCACTGGTATTTTTGATACACATAAAAACCTGTTTGTCAATCATGTAGAAGCCTGGATTTATTACCCATTTTCAGAAACACTTAGTTGGGCATGCTTAGACCTCATTTAGCTAGAGA
>NW_009626019.1:72750-73182 GCF_000690535.1 Cariama cristata | reverse complement strand
CATTGTGGAGTTAACTCGGATGTTGCCATAATTTGGGTCCAAACAATACACAGCCCTTTTGTCTTTAAAATGACACTGCTGTTAATGCCCTTCTTGACTGAATTTTCAGGTAGTATAGGCAAAAGTTTGAATTAATGCAGGTTAGCGGCTGTTTAGCCAATGCTCTGGATGCAGGCTAGGTCAGCTCAGATGCTACTGGTCTTCTGAAATGTTCTCTGCTTTCTCCAGCTTCTGCCGCTACCCAGAAAGCACAGACCAATTATCCCACCATTTACCAGAAAATAATGTATGGGACAGTTTATTGTTTGGGTGCAATATGCACTTCCATCAACTGTAGCAGCAAGCTCAGCTCCTGCCTTGTTCCCCTGGGAATCACCAGGCTCCTGGATGCAGAACTGGTGGAAATGTGCAGGTAATGAGGGAGTTGACCTC
>NW_009626019.1:0-72692 GCF_000690535.1 Cariama cristata | reverse complement strand
CGTAGAGACCATGACGAGTGTTACCGTAAGTGCATTGCCGTACAGCAAGGAAACTTTGGTGATGGTGTTCTGGGGCTTCCTGGTTATGTTTTCATAAGTATAAGCAATTGAGGCATGGCCACTGAAGAAGTACTAGCAAAACATGAATTTTCTGCACTATCTGAAGGTACAGGCATGTTCAGCTTCTGGAATAGTTTTCCTGAATGAACACAGTTTTGAGCTTACTGTGCTATAGTGCTAAAGTTCTAGCCTGATTCTATAAGCAATAATGAAGCATATATATGAAAAACAAAAAGAAAAGTCTTAGTGCGGTGCAAACTATTGTGGAACGCATACCTACAAGGCACCACAGTGCAGACAGACTCACAGAGAAGTTAAGATTGGAAGGAACCTCTGGAGATCATCTGGTCCAACTCCCCTGCTCAAGCAGAATCAGTTAAAGCAGGTTGCTCAGGGCCATGTTCAGTCAGATTTCGAGTATCTCCAAGGACGGAGACTCCACAGCCTCTCTGGGGAACCTGTATTCAATCGGCTTCACAATAAAAAAAATCCCAAACTTTTGAACTTTCCTGTGCTTCAGTTTGTGCCCGTTGCCTCTTGTCCTGTCACTGGGCACCACTGAAAAGAACCTGGCTCCGTCTTCTTTGCATCTTCCCACCAGGTATTTATACACATCGATGAGATCCCCCCCAAGCCTTCTCTTCTCCAGGCTGACCAGTCCCAGCTCTCTTGTCCTCCCCTTGTATGACAGACACCCCAGACTCTCACTCGTCTTTGTGGTCCTTTGCTGAACCCGCTCCAGTCCATCCATGTCTCTTGTGCTGAGGAGCCCAGGACTGGACCCAGTAACCGAGCTGTGTCCCACCAGTGCTGAGCAGAGGGGAAGGATCCCCTCCCTCGACCTGCTGGCAGTGCCACCGCCTCGTGGGGGTCAGGGTGCTGTTGGCCTTCTGTGTGAAGCTTATATGGTCTAGTATTGTGTGACAGGTTTCACTAGAGAGAAATTACATTTTAGGAGAAGTCAACTAGCTTGAATTAAATTTTCAAGTATCTTGGGAAATCTTTTGGCCTGGGAATAACCCGTGGATTGGCACTGGGCAAGGGGCTAGGGCATCTGATAAGCTACGAAGCTACCAAATAATACCCTGCAGTCTGCAGGAGGTCTCTGTATAAGCTCCATTTCTATGTAATTATCTTCTTTTTAGAGTTAGGTTCGGTTATGTATCTAAAACGCCCCTGCTGCTGACTTTGCACAAAGCCAGGTTTAAGGAATACTTAGGGGTGAGTCTGTTTTTCCCCTCTCTGGCTTCTAGTTAATCAGCCATGAGAATATGATGGGGAATTGTTTTGATGTTTTTTTCCACATGCTGGGTGATTAAGGACCTGAGTGCTCAAGACTCACTTTGACCTACCTTAAGCATCATTTTCTGTTCCGCCCAATCTACAATATGTTCTTTAGGCCCTGCTGGAGCTCATAAAACGTTTATATCCATGGTTATGTGGCACATTGCGTAGCACTTGTACCCTGGTATTACTGTGTGGCTGTAGCCACACAACATCCTTGTTTCTAAATTGGAGAGACATGGATTTGATGGATGGACCACTCAGTGGATAAGGAATTGGCTGGCTGGTCACACGCAAGGAGTTGTGGTCAACGGCTCGATGTCCAAGTGGAGACCGGTGATGAGTACTGTTCCTCAGGGGTCGGGGTTGGGACCAGCACTGTTTAACATCTTTGTAAGTGACATGGACAGTGGGATGGAGTGCATCCCCCACAAGTTTGCCGATGACACCAAGCTGTGTGGTGCGGTCGACACGCTGGAGGGAAGGGATGCCATCCAGAGGGACCGGGACAGGCTGGAGAGGTGGGCCTGTGCGAACCTCATGAAGTTCAACAAGGCCAAGTGCAAGGTCCTGCACATGGGTCGGGGAAAGCTCAAGCACAAAGACAGGCTGGGTGGAGAATGGATCAAGAGCAGCCCTGAGGAGAAGGAGCTGGGGGTGTTGGTTGTGCAGAGGCTCAACATGACCCGGCCATGTGCGCTGGCAGCCCAGAAAGCCAACTGTGTCCTGGGCTGCATCCCAAGCAGCGTGACCAGCAGGTCAAGGGAGGGGATTCTGCCCCTCTGCTCCGCTCTGGTGAGACCCCCCTGCAGTACTGCCTTCAGCTCTGGGGTCCTCAGCACAAGAAGGACATGGACCTGTTGGAGCGAGTCCAGAGGAGGCCACGGAGATGATCCGAGGGCTGGAGCACCTCTGCTGTGAGGACAGGCTGAGAGAGTTGGGGGTGTTCCGCCTGGAGAAGCGAAGGTCCAGGGAGACCTTAGAGCAGCCTTCCAGTACCTAAAGGGGCCAACAAGAAAGCTGGGGAGGGGCTTTGTACAAGGGCCTGGAGTGATAGGACAGGGGGCAATGGCTTTAAACTGGGAGAGGGAAGATTTAGATGAGATATAAGGAAGAAATTCTTCTCAGTGAGGATGTATTGGGTATCCATAAACATGGGGGAACTAGACAGAATGGCCACTCCGGTTTCTTGTTCTTCAATATATTGCCATCTGATTTGCGTTCTAAATTGAAATATTGCTGAAAAATGAAAAGAAAACCCTGTAATATTCATAAAATCTCTAAAAAGAGTTTTCCCTGTCTGTAAAGGCTATTTCAGCCCCCAGTCCATGACCGATGGCTTCCCGTGGGTCAGCTAGGAGCTCAGTGTGAGGACCCATCAGTGGGAGGCAGGGGCGGCGGGCAGGATCTGGGGTGGCTGGAGGTGTTTGGGTGGGATGGTGATCCCGCAGAGGGGAGGGCAGAGGGGATGGGGAGCTTTGGGAAGTGCCTCAAGTGAAGGGACATGGTGATGCAGGGAGCAGGACAGCATTCCTTGGGAGCGTACTGGTGTGTGTGCTGGGCCACTGCTCATCGAATGGCCCCTGGGGACCAGCTCAGTGTAAGCCAGCAGCGTGCCTTGGTAGCAAAGGCGGCCAACAGCACCCAGCAGCTGGGAGATGGAGGGGAGGGATTATCCTCTACTCAGCAGGCATTAGGCATCATCTAGAATATTGCATCTGGTTTTGGACCCAATAGTACAGGAAGGATATTGATGAACTGGGGTGAGTTCCGCAGAGGCCACCAACATGGCCAGGGATGTGGAGCACTTGCCCTGGGAGAGACTGAGGGACCTGGGCTTGTTCAGCCTGGAGAAGAGATGGCTTTGGGAGGACCTGTTAGTGGCATTCCAGTACCTACGAGGAGTTTATTCAGAAGATGGAACCAGGCTATTTCAAGCATTGTGTTGGTTGGAGGATGAGAGATATTGGGCATAAACTGAAATGACAGATTCAGAGTGGATATAAGGAGAAGCTTTTTCACCATAAGGACAGTCAAGCAGTGACCAGTTGCCCACAGAGATTGTGTAGTCTCCATCCTTGGAGGTTTCAAGATTGACTGGATAAAGCCCTGAGCAGCCTGATCTAATGTCAGAGCTGGCCCAGCTGTGAGCAGTGGGTTGGACTAGATCATCTCCAGAGGTCCCTTCTGACCTCAAGTATCCTGTGATCCTCTGTGTGTGTAGGAGTATGCAAGTACGGATTAAGTGCAGAATGAGTTCTGTGAAGATCATATATGGAATATATCTTCATAGGGGATATAGAGGCCGCAAAAGTGGTTCAGTATTGACAAGTAATATATAGGTTTTTTTAATAAGGAATACTTGGATTTCAATGGAGAAAAAAAAAAAAAAACCCCAATCCCACTGTGTCTGCCTTTCTCCACCTCCCCAATGCTTCACAGATCTTATTTTAGTCCAGAACCAGCAAGGTCTGAAATGTCACCATATTCATGCACATATCCCTTGCCTGGATTCGTGTTGAATGCATCTCTCTGAAGGATTTAATAAGTGACTTCCATTTACATCATTTATGTCGAGAATAGGGCATGGAAGTGGAAAAAATGGAAACTGGAAAAAACAGCTTTCAAAATATCAATGTAGCTGTCCTGTTTGGAGACAACCCTTCAAACAGCTGAATTATTACATGTCTATTAAAGTGAAGACATGGAGTAAGGGTGAAACATGTATTCTAGGTAAACACAACGCTGGTATTTGACAGTTTGCAAATAATTCATACAGTAAATATCCCCTACTGAAGTCTAAATGCAGCTCTCAGCTATTTCCAACTGGGCAGCATAGATGTAATCAAGAATAATTGAAGAGCTGATTTTGTGCTATGTGAACATAACTGTCTGTCTTCCTGAATATGTTACGATGCCTAACATGTTGGCTTTCTCCCTGATCATATAACAAAAGTTGTTTGAATTGGATGTGAAAGAATGGTTAGTACTGTTTAGTCATGATCTGTCGTAAGAATCTTAAATAGCTTAGAAAAAAATCCATAATTATGTCCCTAAGACTGATGGTATTTCAGATCTTGCAGTGATAAAGGTTTTTTGGTCTTGCCTCAGAATTACTTTCAGACAAAGAAGTATGCTCTCAGCCTAATCATGTTGGCATCAGAACACCTGCAAAAATAGATCAAAAGAAAAAGCGGAATTACTGAGATTTTCTTGCTATGAATAGCACTAGTGTGAATGTATTAAGCAATTATGTTGACTGTACTGAAAATGCAAAATATCCAGGGGAGCAACTACAAATGTAAACAAATTTGGGGACACATGTTTCAGATAGCAGCATTGGCTGGTTTCATCCCCTGCCCTTTTGTTTGCTTCTTTCTGTGGGGCAGTGAGTGAAAAACCTGTGTCAGCTGGGGGTCGGCAGACTTGCCTCAAGCTGGGGGATGACCATGAGAGCTGCAAAACTGAGTAATGCTGTTCTTGGGTTGAAAATGTTGGGTTTTGTTGTGTTGGAAGCACAAATGATGGCAGATACCATGCAAGGAAAATCTTATTTGATGACTAGAATCTTAATGGTTGATTATCTCCCCTGGGTACCCAGCCTAGAAACCAGCCAGTGCAAACTGAGCAGCGCTGTCAAAAGTGGTGCATGGCAAACATGGAGGTGGAGGACACGCTTTGTTTGCCGATGGACGTCGGTGTGGTGGGATGGGAAAGGCAGCAAGCGGTAACAGGCTTAGAGGACTTCAGAGGCTGTGTCTGCCACTGTCACCTTCTGCTTTTCTGATGGTAGTAGTTTTGTGGTAGCTTGTGATGGTGTAAAGGTAGGAGAGGCAGAATTCATAGTAAGAGGTAATCATCTTTTATAAGACTATCTATTACCACTGGAGACGGAAAACAAGCTAATTGGGTATGAATATGCTCATCTTCACGCCTCCTTAACTGCCACTCCTTTGTAGCTAGATCTTCCTTAAGTAGAGGGGCAATTACTCTGTTTCTTTGTTCTTGTATTTTTTTGTTTTGTTTTGTTTTGCAGGAAGGCTTAGATACAAAAAAGCCAAAATCACAACAAAATAAATTGTTGCTAAGGGTTTAATACCATTTCTCAGGATACAAAGGAAATGTTGGCTCCATCACCCATGTCACACCACTTGACATGTCCTGTGTGTATCAGTATTTGCTGGCAACTGGAGAAGGGGAAGCCGTTTGCTTTAGGCGGTAGCACCTGAGGAGGAGTTCACTAAAACCTTTTGATACGTTTTCTGGTGATTTCACGGGTCTCAGCTGAAGTCAAGCCCTCGACATGTTGAAATACTTCTGTCACTACATACATTACTAATTACATTTTTTTCTTCATGCTCAGATGAGCAGAGCATGAATAGGAGCTTCATTTAGCCCAGTTCAATTAAAGAAAGTGTATGGAGTGTACTATTGTCTGGTTATCAACACATTTACATTAAAAATACTTAATAGTGCATTAAATGGCTTAAATTTCCTGATATTTTAGATGTCCCATGTCCCTCCTGCCCCTGCCCCAGCCTTTACCTGTGGTATTCATGATCATTATTTAGCAATAATTGTGCTGAAACATGGTGTATAAGTTTCCAGTGTGTTATATTACGTCTTCAAGTCTATTGTTGAACCTTGTTAGGCATTAGGACGTGAGATTAAGCTTCAGTATCGGCTGCTTCTGAGAGTATCTCGTTTTCCATTTTTGACATGTACTCCAAACGAGGAGTGGTATTCTAGGTGGTAATTTATTGTGCTCAGATCTCTTCAGTCACTCATTGCTTTAGCTGAATCAGGCTCCAGGCACGCGGAAGACCTTGGACGCTGCCTCTTCTGACAACTTTTTCTTTGTTTGTGTTCTAGATCCTTTATCTTTTTTCCTGATTGAATGACACTCAGTGAAGGCACTCCTGTACCTGTGCCGCTTTCCTATTTCTGACTGTGCTTATTGCAAGCTGCTCTGTTAATTTGCTGAGGACAGGCCACGGGACGTTCAGGCGATGCGGGGTGGACAAGCCTTGGTCCCGAGGCCTTGCAAACTGGGCGCAAAGCCGGTGGCTTGTTCCTGGCAGCGCCGATACTGGGCTGCGGGGTTGCAAGAGCCAAAAAGGCATCTTAAGCATTATGCTTAGAGTGTACCTTGCTTTTTATTTTACTTTCTGTTGGAGTAATGTCAGAGCATGCAGTGGGCTACTTCTTGATTTATGTTTGGCCTTAGTAAGTAATCTGTAATACAAATGTTTCTCCTCTGTGGGTTTTTTACCCTCTGTTACAGTCATCAATTTAGATTGATCGGGCTACGATGGTAACTACTGTGGCATTTAACGTTCTTTATAGGCCATTCTCATTGTAATAAACAAGCAAAATAGGACTGATGGTTTTCATGAATCCATTAAATTAAGAAATTAGTGGTATAGAAGTAACTGCCTTCTGTATAGAAAGTATCTTTTATGTTGAAACATTACCAATACAGTATTGCAAAACAACTGACAGATTTTATGTTTTGGGTTCAGCAAAATCTCAGTTTGCTGGAAGTAGGTGAGGGCTCTTTAATTCCAGTTTTCCTGTTTGTTGCTGAAGCAGTGAAGCATTCAGAAAAAGACAATTTCACTTTGATTAAATGCCTAAAAAGTTATCTGGTTGAAAAAAAAAAAAAAAGAAAAGAAAAAGGATGTTGCATAAGCTTTTAATATTTAATTTCTATACTCTAAGTATCCGGAAGAACATTTAGTTCCTGTTTTGAAAGATGAATGCCATACATTGGAAAGCGTACTGAAGGCTCATTTGCAGTCAGGGAGCTCGTTTGCTTCTCTAGTATGTACGTGGAGGGACGAGTAGAAAGGGTTGAGTGGGCAGTTGGCAGTCATTCACTGTCAGGGAGTGCTCGTCATTCATAAAAACTGCAGCGCTGGGAGGTGGAGCCCGCCGCCGCCGCCTCGCAGGCTCTTACCGAAGACACGTTTGTGCCATCGCAAGTGATTCGGGAAGCGGCTCAAATACGGCGTGATGAATGCGATGAGGAGATGTGTGCTGAATGCATCTCGTTAAAAGGAGTTGCTTAGAATAAAGGAAACGGTTTTAATGCTTTTCTCGTCGAGCCCCTCACAGTTTGTGAACGTGGAGATCTAACGGTTCTGCGGTCGGTTAAAGGCAATGCATCACTTTCAAGGAGTGCCTTCTAGTTTGTGGTGTCATCTTCTGTGTCTTTCACCTTTAAAACAAGCAGTTTTAGGAAATTTCCGGGTGTTGATCCACTGATGAAAGGGAAATTTTGAGCTAGGTAGGGAATATGTTCTTGGACTGCATATTTTTAAGTCATAAATGACAACAAAATTTTAATTTCAAGAAGAGTTGGTGTCAGAAGCAGCAAAGCATCCTGTATATTCTCGCTCTTAAAATTGCTGCATCTGTATTTTTCCCTTCGTTGCAATGACTGCCAATTTAATAGATGGTCTCGACAAGATTTTAGTTCATCTTTGTGTCCAAAGCGGGGAAGTTACAGCAGGGTGAATGGGTTCCGGTTTTAATTTATAAATCTGATTTATTTGAAGCTGAGTGTGAGTAAGCGCTATTGTGTCAGCCCTTCCACCTCTTCTAGCTCGGCCTGTGCCGTTCACTGCTTCTCAGGAAGGTACAGAGCTGTCGCTGCAGGCTGATCTAGTTCCCCTGGGACATGGTATTTAAGGCCAGGTTTATGTCCAGGCTGCCATTGCATTTAAATTGAAGGACTGCACTTGAAAATGGCAGGTTCTTTGTTGCTAAGTCAGGGCTTAGGATGTTAAATTACAGAACATCATCCCCTTCCAGAACCAGAACTGCCCCTTGGGAAGTGGAATAATCCATCTCGACTTCCCTGTATTTGACCTGTTTGCAGATGGACTCCTGGATCTGATCCTGCTCTAAGCACAGCCTGGAAGGATGTAGTGCTGGGCTGGAAGATTTCATTTGAAAGGAAGGTCTGGAGCACCGTGTGTGGCTCACATAGCACCTCAGACTGAATGTGCTTGTTCCTTATCAGATGGCAGAATTTCAAAGCGACCCCGGTCTCTCTCTAACAAATAGCTAATTAAATTGTACACTGTAGGCTCTTTGAAGCTTTTTCAGAAGCTGTGATTAAAATATGTATAAGCCAAACTTCACTCTGGCGATGTTCCAATGAAAGTGCATGTATGCTTTATCTCCTTTTCAGGAGGTTTTGTGCTGTAGTTCAGGCAACCCAGACTCTGGCAGTCAGTGCCTTCAGCAGCAGGGAGAGCACACCCCTCCGGGCCCTGATCCCCCTTTGTTCTCAAGAGTTTCTCAGTGCTCTCATTAGTATTCACAAGTGTAATAGGTGTACATCAAAGAAAAATGCACACTTAAAGACAGAATATTGGATGTGACCTGCTGAGAGCTTAGTGCATGCGAGGTGGGTCTGGAGGTAGGACATCCCCAGGGGTGTTGCTTTGTCTCCTGCAGCTGGACCAGCAGACTCCTGCACCAGTAAATAAATATCCCCTCCTGCAGTAGACCGATCGCTCTTCTGAGGTGCACAAGTGACCGGGTGCTGAAGCCCAGCAGCACGCGTGGGGTTTGCAGCCTCTCTTCTCCATACGTGCCTGGGCAGGTGATTGACTGTATGCAGGTGAAGTGATTTACAGGTGCCTAGGAGATACCTGTTCATAAGTTACATGGGCGTTGGGTGAGGGTACTTGGTTCCTTGCGCTTTGAAAAATGAAGTGCTGTACAAATACAATTTTTAAAACCGTCTCTCTTCCTTTTGAAGACACATGTCACAAGAGAAGGAAGTAATCAAATGTATTGAACTTGCTTTCCACCTTAGTGATATTTTGTCTTTCAGAAGTTTCAAGTAATGTATTGTCTGTTTACTTTAAGGCCATTCAGCTGGGTGATTTTTGGAGGCTGGCTTGAAGTCCTTGTCTGTTACTGGAGAGCAGCTGACATTAGAGATGAGTGGTACGATTTATTTGCTTACACTGTATACATAGCTGTCTGTATACAGCTCTAAACATTCAGTAGGGGAATATGATGCCCTGAAGGCAGACTCCAACCCATGCAGACTAGTCCCACTTTGGTAACTGAGCATCCATGATGAGCAACAGTTAAAGTCAGAAACGAGGAAGGCAGCAGCAGCAGATTCATCACAGTGCTTTCTGCTGACCTACTACTGATGAGAACACGTATTGCAATAGACTGGGTTGCTTTTAATTTCTCTCTGCAGTCAGTGCTGCAGGTTTTGGTGTTCTGAAATAGGTAACATTTTACAATTTATTTATTTTTTTTAAGGCATTCATCCTTTTAAATAAAATATAAAACAGATAAAAGCCAGCCCATCAGTGAAATGCATCTCACAGCTGTAGTCAGAATGGCAGCTTCTATTTTTAACTTGGCAGCTTCCCCATGTAACAGGCTACAGCTTTCAGTGACATATCAGATATAGCTAATATCCTCTCAGTTTTGTTGGGGCCCCGTCTTATTTTGCATCCCTCAAACAACAGCGGTGGATGCTTGTGGAGGATGAGAGGAAAGGGCTACACAAAGCAGTCCAGCTCGTGTGCCCTCCCCATGTAGCCTCTTCTGCCGTCTTTTGTTAGAGCCAAAATACAGGACTGGATGGAGTGTTGGTCCGACCCGGTAGAACGTTTGTTGTGTTCGCATGTTGTTTCTTACGTTCCAGTGTTAACAACTATATACAGAAAGAGTTTAATTGATCAGAAAAATCATAGTCCCATATTTGATTCTTTGTCTTGGAACATTTAAAGAACCAAACAAGGTACAAATACCCCTGTGACATAAGTGCCATGGCTGCTGCGTGGATGAGTGACGTACCCGTAGAAACATTTCTCCATGTTTTATCTCTACTAGCAATTCACATTCTAGCCAATGTCTTCTCTCAGTGCTGCTTCTTACACACGTTGCTTCTCCCTCCTCTGCTTGCTTCTGTGTCAGCAAAAGAAAATGGGAAGGAGCTGGTAGTACTGGCTAACTGACCAGTACTCGGTTGCCATCCAGACAGCTAAAATAGGATGCATCAGGCTACATTATAAACATCTGCAACATCACTGGCTGCTTCTAGGGTAGTTGATTATGATAAAATTGCTAATTAATTGAAAGGAATAGGAACATCTGTATTTAGAGTGCCTATGGCTCAGTCTAAAGTAGGTATATAAACCAAATGAGATGTTCCTAGATGTGCCTGTTTCTCTTGGCAATGAAAGCACCCTAGGGTGGCTGGCTCAGCTGTGGGGGAGTGAAGTTATGGGAGTCAAGTCTCTCCCTATGAAAGGAAAAGACACTGTGAGAGACAGAAGTAGTGAAGTTTATTTCCTAAGCTGAATTATTTATCTTTTCCAACTTTTTAGGTACCTGTGTGTTCTGTCTTTGCTTGTAGCCTAGATACAAGCACAAAAGGCTGGACGTCGTTTAAGAACTTAAAAATTCAGGTAGACTCTTTACTGAAATCTCTCAAGTACCTAGTGGGACTTCATCAACCCACTCAAAAATCTCCCTTCAAGCGTGAACGCTTTTGAAAATCATCCCCAAAGGACCTGTTTCTGTGTGAAGACAGTACATATTTAAGCACGCTTCTCCTTGTAGCTCTGTCTTGTATGACTGTAATGGAGACTTCCAGGAAAAGTGTGTCTGGATGCCTTCAGGAGAACCATAAGGAAACTCTCCACAGCAAGGGCTCTTGTCTTAGCTTATTCTGTTGGAACTGCCATGGAGTCTGGTTCAGGATCCTTTATTCCTGGAAAACTGACCCTTTCTTCTTGTGTTGCAGTAGGGCAGGTAGAGTTGAAGACAACCGGTATCTCCCTGCGTGGTTGTATGAAGAAGGGTATTGGAGCCTTTTGCAGTAAGCTAACTAGCTGCTGCTTTTTGATCTGGAGAGTCTTCATCTGGTTGATCCTGGAAGGTACTGTGGAATTGTTGTATTTCCATGTTTTGAAGATGTAATTCAAGCACAGAGGCCATAAGAGCACCTGGTCCCAGCAGAACAGGAGAAGGGGAGGAATTTCTGACACAGGGGCAAGAAAGCGCCCAAATTTGCTGGCAGAGAGCAGCACTGTACGTGCCATGGCAGCGTTCCCTAGCCTGCTTCTAGCACCCAGCGCTCTCTGACAGTTCAGAGGAAGGAAAGGGCAGATGTTGCCTTCCCTGAGATTCAGAAATTAGAGCCTGACCCCATATGCACCCTCTAAGCACCTTCTCCATTTTGAGCTTGTATGAACTAGTGTCAGGCAGACTACATCTTGCATCTTTTTGAAGTTCCTTCTCTTTATGTGTACTATTTAATAACTTCTGACAAGCACAGAGCTTATTCTTTCAGCAGTGTGTGGGTTTTGGGAAACCTATATCTGCTGTTCTGCAAATGCACAGGGCTGGAGAGTGACAGCCAGGCTTTCTTCTTAGTGTGAGTGACATAAGCGTAAGCCACAGTCCTGTCAGGTGATGGAGGGGAAGATGCTAATACTGTCTGATCCGAGAGAACTTTGATAAACATCAAGTACAAAAATATCTATTCTGTTCATGTACTCCTCTAAGTCGATGTTGAAGACTAGGCTTGTTGTAGCAAGTATTGCAGTCTCGATAGTTCTTCACTGCAGAAGAAAAAACAAATAACCAAAAGAAAAGCTGATTTAGATGCAGGACAAAGTGTATTTGCTGCATTGTAAAGAATAATTTTGAAGGCCCAGGGGGACATATGAGAAAATAGAAAGAGGGTGTAAAGGAAGAATGAAGGCATATACTGTGTGAATGGAACTGTGTGCGGGTTTTTTTTAACTCCTTAAACCAGAGGAAACATGGAACTAGAATTCTTCATTAGGAAGTGTGAATCTAACAATATGTGAAAAAAATCTACAAAACCAATGTTCAATTCAGTGTCATGATTAGAAATGGCTACCTTTTAATTCTAAACTCTGTGTGTATTAGGAAAGGAGAAAAGGTGTAATCATCATAAATGCATCTATTATATAATTTTTCTATCCGTTTACAGATTAAATATTTTCAAAATTTGGAGAAAATCATGTTTGCTTTAGATTCCTAGTAGCATAAATCATGTAAAAATATGGGACCTTGTGTTTCTGTCTACTGGGAGTAAAGTGAAGTTGGATGAACTGACCAGTTTGGTAACCAAGACGGAGCCAGTGGGTTCCCCAACCAAGGGGTTCACCTGTAAGTGAAGGCTCTGTGCATCTGTGGCCAAATTACTTAGTTTGAGAAATCTTTTGTTGTCATTATACTGTGTTTCAGAGTCTAAAGCTTGTTTTGCTAGAGGTGTACTAAGGCTTAGACTCTTCCAGACCTGAAGAATTTTAAGTGTAACCCATGGGCTTAAATCCTGCATTACCAGCAGTTTCCTTATGGCAGCCGTGTGCTCATGTGGCACAACTCCCTTTGATGTGAAAAGGTTTAAAAGACAACCCACACCTTTTTCCCCCTAGTTGTAACCTTCCTACTAAACAGAAACCATCACTTTTTTCAGTTGGTTGCTTAGGTATAATATTACAAAGCATCATCCAGGTTGAGGTTGAGATGGGGAAGGAAGGAATTCGCAGTTTTCCCTGGGATGTCCATGGGACCGCTGCTCTTCTGGCTGGACTGCTGGATGCCTTGGTGTTCTGTTAGACACCTGGAAATCCCGGACAAATAACTACTATGTGTTAGCAATCAGCCAGACATCTGCTTACAAGGTAGGGACATTTCATACTTGCTGTGAAGTCAGTGGCGAGTCTGCACCGAGCACACACGCGAGCACCGTACGTACGCAGGGGATCCTCCGATGGGATTTGCCATGCGTGCGCTGGCTGTCTGAGGCACTTGGACTCGGTGGTCCTACGTGCCATGTACCTGTCGTTTGAGGCACACATCCGTATGTCTGCATGGGAGTTTGTTGATAGAAAAGTGAAGCTGTTGCTCCTCCACAGGGAGATGAGGAGAGGAAAACCTCTGCTGTAGTTATAGGTGAGGTTGCCCAAATAATAGAGGGCTGTCATCACTGAGACTAAAAACATCAAAGTAAAAAAACATGAGACTTGCTGAATTTATCATCAATGATGTTGCCTCAGTGGTGTCTGCACTGAAAAACTGTGGCTGCTGGGTAATAACCTGGGGTAGCTTTGATCCCAGCCTCTGGGACACAAAATATCATTTTATTTCTCTGTGTGTATGTGTGTGTGTATATATCTGTATAAAATACAATACATATAAAATAATAAGAAGTAATAGGAAAGAATGTCTCTTTGCTCCTTGTGATTGTTGGATTAAGGTGTTAAATGAAAGTAAAGTGATTGCAGTATTCTCTTCTTTTTAACAGCTCTTCAATTTTAGAGCTATCAGTCACCAATTCATACAACAAATCCTCTTAGAAGATGGCCCATATCCTAGAGCCTTTTATTTCTGATGGCTTGTAGCAAAATGAACCTGAGTATACCGAGATGTAAAACCTAAGGCCAGGATAAGATGGAAAAAACACCCTTGTGGGTCGAGATAAAGGCAGTTTAATAAAGCAAAAGCAAGGATTGCTCATGGAAGCAAAGGAAAAGAAAAAGTTTCTTCTCTACTTCCCATCAGCAGGCGATGTCCAGCTACTTCCCGGGAAGCAGGGCTTCAGTACACGTAGTGATTGCTCTGGAAGACAAACATCGTAAATAATGAATGCCTCCCCTTCCTCCTCCTTTCTCTTAGCTTTTATTGCTGAGCGGAGGTCATACGGTATGGAATATCCCTCTGGTCAGTTGGGGTCAGCTGTCCTGGCTGTGTCCCCTCCCGCGATCGTGCCCACCCCCAGCCTGCTGGTGAAGGGGCAATGTCGGAGAGACAGCCTCGGGGCTCAGCAGTAGCCAAAACCCCGGGCTGTTACCAGCACCTTTCGGGCTACCGATACACAGCACAGCACGACGAGGGCTCCTTCTCAGGCAGACCCAGTACAGTAACCAGCGATAGGACAAGAGGAAACGGCCTCAAGTTCTGCCAGGGGAGGTTTAGATTGGGTATTAGGAAGGATTTCTTCCCTGAAAGGGTGGTCGAGCACTGGACCAGGCTGCCCAGGGAAGTGGTGGGGTCACCGTCCCTGGAGGCATTTAAAAGACGTGTAGATGTGGTGCTTAGGGGCATGGTTTAGTGGTGGGCTTGGCAGTGCTAGGTTAACGGTTGGACTTGATGATCTTGAAGGCCCTTTCCAACCTAAACTATTCTATAATTTTATGATTTTTCTGTACTAAGTAGATATATCTGTTGATTTACAAGATACCAAAAAGCCCAAAGAAAGACCGCACTGCAAACCCACCATATTTTTGGGAACTGAATTACAGTCAAATGCAGAGAGTGTGTAATTGTGAGGAGCCCAGACAGGAGAATGGAAAACTGGTTACAAGCTTTCTGGAGAGCTTCCTCCTGTGTTGAGGATGAAGGACCATAATTCTGAGGAGGCCCTTCTGTGGACTTCCCTACAGGGATTTACTGTTTCCCATCCCTGATCTGGTGTATGGCATCTACAGTGTGATGCCGTGGCAGCTGGCAAACCTCGGATACTTTCTGTAGTATTTGCTTCATAAAGGTAAAAAGTTGGAAATTTCTGCAGAAAGGAGCAGACCATGCACCTCATGTAGTTTCCTGAGAGCTACCATCAGAAATCAAAGCCTGGCTTCTCATTTACATCCTTCACGCGCCAGAAAGCTCCTTCTTGAAGGGGCTTGATTGTCTTTTACAGTAAACTTTTGTGAAGCTCTGTGAACATTGCTTACCATGGAGGTTCTTCTGCACCTCCGAGATTCTGAAGATAATTCATTTCCTGGATTAATTTTTTTAGTCATACGAGCCTGGGAAAAGATAGTTTGTCTTGATGATTAGCAACAAAAATAAGCTGTGCCACATGCTTCTCCAGGGCCCAGTAGTCTGATTAAAAGTTTGTCATGCTGAAAGAAAATCAAATAGGAACAATGCTAACCTTATGCTGTGGTCTAAAAGAAGAGTTACTGGCTTATAAGCAATTTATTTTTCTCTTGTTTTTTCAGCTTGGATCCCTGTGGAATTAGTGACCCTTCTAGACATGATTTCAAAACCGCTTCAAGGGAGAAAACTGCTTTCAGTTGGTCAGACGGTTCTGTCTTAAAACAATGGTGATATGTTAAAATGTCTTGTCACTGGGTTTTAAATTATTTTGCTTTTTAAGACTTTGAAACTTCGCTGCAGGTTACGGTGATGATAACTTGCTTTTTAAATGTTCGCAAATTGTCCATCTACATGAAGCAGACCTTTAAGACCAGGGGGACTGCAGTGCTAAATAAGTGCTCAGAAAATCCCCATCCATCAGTTAGAGTAGCTGGGGAGGCACAAATGAGAAAGTATTTCACATAAAATACTTGTACTACTGTGAATATTTTTAAGTCTTAGTACTCTGGCACCCAAAACTGCATTTCTGTTAGTATTTAAGGTGTAGGAATTTGCTGATTTAGAAGATCAATGAAATGAAAAGATAAGCTGCGATGAAGTGACAGGCTTGGAACAGTCTGCCAACGCTTGTTCGCAGAAAAGGAAAACAACTTAAAATACAAAATTTTACCAAAAGAAATAGTTAACGCCAGAAGGTTGGGAAATGTGTCTTTTTTTTAATTGTAGGAGTATTCAAATGAAGTTTTGTGGTATTTGAGCTGTGATGCGTAAAGGACTTCTAAATCTTTTAATTTCAGTAACAACCACGTTTTCACTTCGGGCATATGTTCAGAGAGAATGCATTTGAATTCTGAACTAGAAAGCGCTTTAAAATGCACCTGGAGTCTAGGAGTGGACTCTCTCGTGTGAAAGCATCTCACTGGTGATCAGGTCTGCAGCTGTGAAGGTTTTAGGGCAGATGGATGAGAAACAGCCTTCAGATGCCGTAGGGATCTGCACAAAGTAAGGACCTAAGCAGATAAGCAGACCATTTGTTTGGGGTTATCTGGGATCGAAGCTGTGTTGGGATATGCTGTGTTGTTCTTCTGTAATTTTCTTTCTATATGCTTACAAGGCACTTACCATCATGGCATTTTGCTTAGATTTAAAAATAGAAATAGTGATAGCAATTTGTGTGTGGGTTTTTTTAATTATTATTTTTGGGAGAAACAGGCTGCTTAGTTCATAGGGGGGGTTATGTACAAGAGGGAAGGAGAAAAAAATTGGTATGCTGTGTAGGGCTACTCTCAAATATTTCCTGAAATTTTTTGGAAAGAATTTTGGATTTTTCAGCCAAGCAAATCTGTTTGTGAATATCATCTGATATTCAGGGATTATTATTTTGTTTTTAAAGTTCAACCAAAGAAGATATCAAGCCAAACTGTTTCAGAAGTCAGGCAGAAGAAATGACTGAGGTTGGCTATGATGCCTTAGATGACATTTCGGTTTTACGTTGATGAAGTCAGCTCTCTAGGCAGATACATCTGACAGGACTTACCACGGCCAGGAGTCCAGGTCCGCAGTGTCCCAGTCCCCTTTAGAAAGGTAACATTGGAAAACGTCATACGATAACGGAGCCTGAGCTCAAAGGAAGGCTGAGTACTCCCACTACATGTCCGTCTGTCAGGAAGGCTGTTGGAGGAGATTCCTCCGTGAACCTTTGCTGCAGGAGGAGATGTTGCCATCAGTGAATGAACAGGGGCAGCGTGGCTTGATGGAGTGAGCTGTAGTACAGAAAAATGCTCTCAAGTGTGACTTTACGACTTCTCCAGTAGAGGAGTGATGACCTCTCCTTCTTAATTTCCAGGGCACTAAAGTAGATTAGAAGGTGTTCTGTGTGTTTGATACTGTCTGCATCTGATAATGTTTTCTAGGACCACAATATTTTCTTTCTGTTATCTGAGAAAGCCAGGAGATCTGTCTAGGTAGTAGAATGGGAGAGAATGCTTCAGTAATTGCTCTGCTTCTTAGCGCCTGGGGGATTTTTTTACGCTGCCTTTATCACCACCTTTCTGATGTAATTTGATATTTTTTGATTTTTTTTTTTTAACTTGAACCTTACGATTTCAGAGCGATATTCCAGTGAGTTTGCCATGTTGTGACAGAAGCTGGGAGAGATGCTTTTTTAAAAATAAAAAATTCAGTCATTTTTTTCCTTAGACTACAAATGCAAAAAATGACTTAATCATATGATTGTCACCTATTGTCTTCAGTGGGCAGAGTTGATGCTATTCTGGGTGCCCTGACTCTGCATTTCAATCTATAACATGTAATAAGTTATTTTTAAATCTAACCGTTGTTCCATTGTTTTTTCATGGTAGGAACAGTTAAAGGGAGACTTGCAATGTCACTGAAATGTATTTTTTTATTATATAATTGCAATGTGCTTCATTCTGAACTGGTTTAACGTAATTTTTGTAGCAGAATTTACACAGCATGTAATTTTACCCTTATACTGCATTATCTATATTCTAGCTACTCACCCAATTAAAAAAAGTAGGAGAGAATACTGAGGCAATTAGATGAGCAAATTGGCTGCTCTGGGAGCCTATTTATCAAGCTCTTTTACATCAAAACCTACAGATATTAATCTCACAGAGATTTTCTTTGGTTCTGATAAAAATGACAGCCTGGTACACGTCTATGCTGGAAACATACATTGCTTCATCAAAATACTGTTGCAGTCAATCAACAAAATATTCCAGTCCTCTGTGGACAAAAGAGCTAAGATATGTACAAAAATATCTTTATAGGCCACAATTATCTCTTTGGAGTGCAAGATAACTATTATTTGATTTGAAGGTTTACATTATTTGAGGGTGAGAGCAGTTCAAAAGTGTTAAACCACTTTACCACCACGCTGTGGTAAAGAAAGCAGCCAGTGTTTGAAAAAAAAGTTGAAAAATCTGTAGAAGATTAGCATTTGTTTTGCATTAAAAACATTAGAGAATGTTTTATCAGCGTGTGACCAGTATCACAGGGACGACTCATTGATTAACAGTGTTCTGGGTAAGTAAGCACACTTGAAAATTTTGCATCTCAGTGTTAAATGCACGTGCAACTTTAAAATACGTTTTTAGTTTAGATCCCTGCCTCCATATTAATAGCATTTAAATCAAAAAACTAATTAGTACTTCTAGTTTATTTATAGATATGTTAATTGGATTCAGTCACAAAATATAAGCGATTTACCATCTATCGTGAGTACAAAGCATTGGGAGGGCAAATAATCATTTAAACAATTGTGTCTATTTTTACCCCATTGGTTTTGTAACTTGGTATGCCTTTTATGAGCATCCTGAGTAAACAGTAGGTGGGCGAGAAATTAATTTCCTAAAATTCTATCTTTTCTCACAGAGGCACTAGGAAGTCAATATTTTACAGAGGCAAAGTGGATCTGTCGTAGATAAGTGTGTACTGTTGCATGGAGGATGTTAAATGTGATTCCAAAGTGGCAGTGTAAATAGTTATTATAAATACATTTATTAATCTAAACTTCAGAAAAGTCAGACAGGAAAGATGAAGTCTGTAATAGGCTGTCACTTTGAATCACACAATAAAATAAAGCAAACGTGAAAATGAATCAGTAAAACAAATCAGTGAAACTCAATATGCCCATTAATGTATAAATATTGTTCTGGAAACAGGATCTGAATCTATGCTTTAAATTATAAGTAAACCCAGCCTTCATATAGGTAGGGGAAATGCTCTGTAATGAAGTGATCATTTAATAAATTTCATTAGTTATTTAATAAAATTTTGTGCTTTCCAAGTATTTCCTATTAGTGTGTTCCACATAGTTGCACAGTACAAGCATAGGACTAGTGCAGAAGCCAGAGAACAGATCTGGAAAAGAAGTAAGATGAAGGAGGTGTTTGCTATATAAGGCTTGCAAATGTCAGTAATTTTGCTTCCAACATGTCTTTGCAGTATATCCTCCTGCATTTCTATGTTGTTATTTAGAAATCGCTTAAAATCGTCATACAAGCAAAAAGGTTTAGCTACGTTTAGTTCAACTTGCTTTACTGAATTGGAGTACTCACTTCAACAACCAAACACACCGTAATACATGGCTGGAGAAAAACCTGCATCATTCCTGCATCCAGTTTAGCAAAGGATGATAATTAGGTTGTTCAGAACAGCTAAAAGGCAAGAATCAAAATATTGCTTGACTACCTCTTGAGGATGAATGATTACATTACATTACATATTGTGATTTAATGTGGGAGATTGCTGCTTTCCCTTCGTGTGGAAGTCTTCGATTTGGGTTCAGGAGGTTTCGGTCTGGCATGTCTCTGGTTTTTCCTACTTCGGTAATCCTGGATTGATTCCTGTCTTCCAGCTACGAGGAACCATGTGAGACTCCTGTCAGCATTTGCTGGTGTTACCATAAGGTCGTAGAGGAAGGTGACAGATCCAATATCGACAGTCCTTTCCTTTCTTTAGTGGTGTTTCCTAGCGCAGCCCGCAATGCAAATCGTATGGGAGTGTGCCATTCACCTCGTTGATTTGGGAACCTGGTGTTCTGGGGATGAGGGGCAGCAGTCGTTTTGTCACGCTTTTCCTTATACCGATATATCTCGACAGGAGTTGCTAGAATTAACTGCAGCTGCTTTGGGACTTCTGCCCAGCCGGGGAAATGTACAGGAATGATGTCCAGGACGTGTGGGGCTGGCTAAAAAGAAGTAGAGAGGGCTGTCCTCATTAGAGATTACAGAGTGAGGAATTACCCCATCCATTTTCCTTTTAGAGAGGTAAACTACATACTTATAATCAAACCAATCTGAGATCTCAACCAGCAGATTTTAGTGATACGGGTTCTGTAGGTACTCTAAGGCAAGCAAGAAGCAAGATTTTCCTTTATTTTACTCTTTCATACTCTGATCCTGTAAACTTTGTGTTTTCATGCTTGCTTCTTCACTAGAAGACCAACCCTGCTACACGGAAGAACAGAGTAGTTTCTCTTGGTTCTGAATTTGGCATAGCCTTAAGCCAAAGCTATTTCCAATCATACATTGTTAAAAAGTATACCTTTTGAGCCGTTAATTTTAATTAGTGTGTTTTGTTTGAGACTGTCAGTGTTTGGAATAAATGCTTTGAGAATTTCTGGCTTTTGCCTGATACAATTTCAACAACATTTTAAAAATATAAGTTGCAGTGGCAACTTACTGGTATGTACCTCACTCTTTTGCTTATGCACTTCAGAGTGGTATATAGTAATAGACATATTTCATAATACCATACCATATAAATACTCAGAAAAGTATTTAAAATTACATAATTAAAATTTAATCTGAAAGCAATACTCCTTTTAAGTGATTGCCATAGCTTTTTGCAAGAAGTGGAGAGTGTTTCAGCAGCTTACCCTAAGCCAATTATTTTATCTGCCAGTTTATCAGGTCATGCTGCATTCAACATCAGCTTAGCACTTTGGCTACCAATGTCATATGAAATTTAAACGAATTGTCCTGTTCTTCAGAAATACACGCAACTTCACATTACTGTGCTGTACATGCGATAGGATTTCGTGTTCTGCTTGCTTTTGTCTGCTGTGGTCTTCCAGTGAAGCAAGCAGCAACATCTGAGAAGAGCGGAAGAAAACTCCCATCGATGGTGTCTGTGCGTAGAGTGCTCCCTCATTTCCTGATATGATACCAGGCTTTTGGATAACGCTGTTCTTCATTCTGTAATTGGCCAGCCATACAGGCTGAGTTATTTTTATTTCTGTGGACTGTAGCACCCTTATCAATAAAATGGAGATCGTTCTGCTTTTTTTAATTTCAATAAAGCATGTTCAGGTCTGTCAACTGAAATAAGAGCTATTTGCAATGGTGAATAGTAATAGAAATGCAGTAGCAGTGAGTATTTGAATAGTCTGTCCTTCCTTCCTTCCTTCCTTCCTTCCTTCCTTCCTCCTTCCTCCCTTCCTCCCTTCCTTCCTTTCTTTTGGATTTCTCAGTATGTTAAATTATCTATAATTATCCTGTAGTTTATGGTCTATCTGAGTCTTTGTCTTGCCTTTGAGCACCTTGATAAATCTTGAAAGGAGTAATTTAAACTCTTTACAGCTGCTGAAATTTTAATAAGATTACTTGTTCTGATAATATACTTCTCTCTCCTATTAGAGTATATATTTCAGGTAAATTTAATTGCCTCTTTAAGCTATGTGCATCTTGAGAAATTATCTGAAAATAATTTGGATTTATTTTGCACTGCCATAAATCAAAGGATTTATTTTTTTAAGCCTTAAGCATAGTGTGTGGCAAAACAAATTACAAGCTTTGGTAGCTTTTTTTTTTTGGTGTAGGTCATTTTGAACCTCATGGGCTGATTCTGATGGCAGAAGGTTGTGGTTAGAGATGGATTTTTTGTTGCTGTTCAGGTTAAAAAACACAAAAAAGATGCTGAATGCAGAAACTATTTCCAATGAAGCAATAATGGCAAAATAGAAAAGGAGTAAAAGATAATTTTTCCTGGACCACTTTCCCACTTTCCCGTCTGTGTGAAGTGAGGACTTGCCAGCCTTCCAGCGTGCCGTGGGCTGCGCGGTGCTGAGCAGTGTTTCTCTCCCCTGTTGGTAACCATGTGGTGTCTGGTGCATGAATTTTTGAGGACTGCTGGTCGTCTCAGTTACCAAAGAATGAAAAAGCCTCTCAGACGAATACAGCCAGTCAGACTAAGTGCCCGAGAAGCTCATGCCATGTGAAGTTCATGGAGTCTCCATCCTTGGAGATATTCAAGACCAGACTAGGCATGGTCCCAGGCACTCTCCTGTATCTCACCCGGCATGGGCAGGGTGGGGTTGGACTAGGGACCTCGAGCGACCTTTCTGAAGCTCAATGACGCCATGATTCTATAAAATTAAATTCAGCAGAAAAAGGAAATCCAAATCAGGGCATGCCTGTATGTGTTAGATTTCATAGGTTTCTATCCTCTTAAATGAGGAATTCAGCATGAAATTGGAAAATAATTTCATGGATTTTTATTTTGATTCAGTTTGAGTTTTGATATCATCAGGATAACAATATTTAAGATGTTATAGTTCTGTGTAGATATTTTGACATCCTCATAATTGTAATGCTTCAGTATCGTGTATAATGACTGCTTGCTTTCCTGGGAACATGTAGAATCACAGAATGGTTCAGGTTGGAAGGGACCTTAAAGACCATCCCGTTCCAATCCCCTGCCATAGGCAGGGACACCTCCCACCAGACCAGGTTGCTCAAAGCCCCATCCAGCCTGGCCTTGAACACTTCCAGGGATGGGGCAGCCACAGCTTCTCTGGGCAACCTCTGCCACTGCCTCACCACCCTCACGGTGAAGAATTTCTTCCTTATATCTCATCTAAGTCTTCCCTCTTCCAGTTTAAAGCCATTGCCCCTTGTCCTATCACTCCATGTCCTTGTAAAAAGTCCCTCCCCAGCTTTCTTGTAGGCCCCTTTAGGTACTGGCAGGGTGCTCTAAGGTCTCCCCGGAGCCTTCTCTTCTCCAGGCTGAACAACCCCAACTTCCATTAATATCTCTTACAACCATGTTAAATAAGCATTATACTTTGAATTCACATAATGCATAATCATTTTACTGAACCAGCTTCACACTCCGCCAGAGGTTCATAAACTACTTTACTGTTGACTGGATGTCACAGTCAACAATGGCCAAAATGACAGACATTGCCATTAGCGGTGGTGTTGACAGCAAGTGATACTGTTGGCGTGGGAGGTGATCGTCTCTGTCGGGCTGCTTGCCAGTCTGAAGTCATTAATGGTACTTGTACTCAGAATGGCTACTCTAATGGCCTTTTCGTAGGGTCTGCGTTATGGTAAGTCCTATTGCTGTAATTCCAGGCCTCCAACCAGACCTCCTGACTGGCAGAACTTGGAACATAGTACAAAGATATGTTTTGGCTTCAAATGTTAGTTTCTTTTTAAGATAAATACTTTAATAATGCAATCCATTTTTACTTTCATTATTGCTGTCATAGTTTTTATTAGATGAACCAAGCATATTTTAGGGGGACCTTAGCTGCCCTTAGGAGCTTTTCATCTTTTTGAAGTTAGAGCGAATAAAGAACTTACCACTTCTGAAACCACATGTGTAGATAGATCTGTGTTTCTGCTCCTAGTATAATGTGACAAGGCAATGCAAGGAAAACTAAGCGTCTGAGAACCCTTAACTCTGCAGGTGGTTTGGGGGGAGATTCTCCTCACCTCCATTCCCTTGTCACCTGAACTTTCCTCCAGTCAGTGCTGTCAAAAGATACTTTCAGAGGGCATGTATACCGAGAAAAACATTTGTAATAAGTTGAATAGTAGTCCTTTGTATCTTCTTTTTTTTTTTCACTGTTAACTGCTGAGAAACTGTAAGTGACTAGTTCCTTGCTTTTAGAAAACGGAATTCTTTCAGATGGACTTAATCACGATTTCTCTCCCAAACCATAGGTCTTTAACAGACTTACTCCTGCATATTAGCATTGATAGCTCCTGTATTTATGTAACTTCTTCACTTGCTTCTTTATCTCCCGATCAAGAGCTATTGAAAAAATCATGAGAAGGAGGGAACCTCCACCAGTTGACTCAACTTAGTCAGAGTTGAGTCTCATTGGCTCAATTCAGAGTTGAGTCTTTGTGTCGAGGTACCCTACATCTTTCTTCAAACTGAACAAACTAAGTGATAGCAGAAACCTCCCAGTAGATAAATTTCTGATAATCTGAACCAAGATAGCTGTTTAACTAGGGGAAACTCTGGTCTGCTAGGTGAAGCTCATCACTTGAGCCTCTTGAAAAGGAGGAATCGGTCCAACTTCAGTTTTCCTGAGCCGCGCACACTCCACGCGGTTTCCTCTGGTCTGCAGAGCAGTGCTCTTCCTTCCAGTCCATCAGTGGTTTGCCTTCAAAGTCTCCCTGGCAGCTTTTCAAGTTTAGGTTTCTTCAGTGCCCTCCCTTTCTGCCGGTCCATGGCCGGAGCTGCAGGTGCCGAGTTGCTCTGAGGTGCAAAGTGATCTCTCCTCCGGCCCCAGGGAAGCAGTCAGGGCATTGCACGGGGGTGGCCTTCCTCCTCTTCTTCACTTGCATCCTTTCTTGGATAAACATATATAAGGTAGGTACGCGGTAAACTGAAAACAAACTAAATAATTCTACCATCTGTTACGAGCCATCAAAACAGAAGTAGGATAAAATAAGAATTCATAATAGCTTTAAAAATATAGTGCAATTTGGAGAGAAAGCAGGTGAATGTTTATGTAACATAGCTTGCCGTGGAAAAACTACATCGTACATTTTTGACATGTTAATGATTTTAAAGCTTCTTAAATGTAATTGGTGAAATTAATCCAGATAGCATTTCAAAGAGTCATTGTCATCATAGAGCTAGGTAGGGCTCTGTAGGTGCCATCCTTCCTAAATAGATGGGTGAATACAACTTACGTAATTTGCAGCTTATTGTTATTACTGCCTTCTTTTCTTTCATAAATTAGTGCTTTTAATTAATCTTTTTTGTTTATGGTCAGGTTGCTTCTCTTTTGGCTGACTTCACCCCCTGTAGGAGCCACTCTGTCCAGTGGTGCAGAAAATCATGTCTATGATAAGAAGCTTGATGAATCACGAACAGGCATAATTTATACAGAGAGTTGTTCTTGTGTTGTACAGGGTATGCAGATGAAATGGCCGTGGGACAAGGGTTTTTGTAACGGGACTTAGTACAGAGTTGCCTCTGAGGTGAGGATCAAGCGTGTGATCTACAATGGTGGGGGAATACACCTCTTGAGTTTTTGGTCAAGTGTTTACTTATGATAGGCTTGGTTATCTTTTAGAAGGTTTCAAAGAGACTAAGGATATTTATGAGCAGTGTAGTAATCAAAGGGCTGGCTATTCACCAAACTCTTCTACATTCCTTTTGTTTTTTTTACAGGACAGTGATTTTTATTTTCTTTTACAATTTTTTTTTAGCATGGAAAGGCGTATTACAGAACTCTGAAGTTCTTTGAACTGCTTCTGAACAGAACACGTATTTTAGCAAAGAGCAGCTTCTAGAAAGTTTCCTTAGCTAAAGCATTCAGATAACTAGTGTGGATCCAGAGAGCATGACAAAAAACATCTGCTGTTCAGGAGTGAAAGCTGTTCTTCACAACACAGGAGTTTTCTGTGGGCTTTGCCTTTCAAGTGTGAGATGTTTCTGGAATTCAGGCCATGGTTTCACAGCAGGCAAGAACGAGATGAGGAGAATTCTCAATCTTAAGGCATTGCATTAATATAAATTAATGTGGAAATTGGTTCCTTTGTATTACGGCATAATTTAAAAATCAGTAGCTTATGGAATGTACTTACTAAATAATGTCTGTCTGGTTGAATAGATTTAATTGTGCTTCACTGAGAAGGATGTAACACCCTTTGAGGATTTCTTTCTTATTGATAACATCTGTATTTAGAAATATATGTATGTGCAAAAAAATTTCAAGTAATATCCCAAACTGCTAACCTAAAATTAAGAATATGAATGTGGAAAAAAATTATTCATACAGTACATCAGATGGACTATTTATTTAATTATGATAATGAAGCACATCTTTTTAATGAATTAAAAACCATTTTTAGAAAAACAGGTGGTGCTAAATTTGGGACTAAGTCTAGAGGCATCATACTTGCAAATGAGAGAAGTGGTGGTAAGTACCACAATGTCCTGTGGTAAGAGTTGTTGACCCAATCTGCTCTGTGCTGTTCAAAATCATCCATTAGGTCTTCAAACAACGGCACGTGTCTCTTATAAAGCATAAACTGTTTCTTGCTTGTTAACTGTCCACTAATAAAGAATTAAGAATTTAGTTGGAAAAGCCCAGAATGATGTCCTTTCTCATGATTGCAAGGAGAGGCTTTTTTCGTCCACCCAAGCTGAAGGAATTTCTTTCTTGTCCTGGAAAGTAGTACAGAAAACTTGAGTGTCAGTGTTAGTAAGTGTTCCCTGTCAGCCTTGGCCATCCTGTGCTGTCAACTTTCTAGTAAACAGGCACTCAATGTGAATGATATTTAAATTATTTTTTGGTAACTTATTCAGCAAGGCTAGTGAGCAGTTAACCTTATGGTATCTTTCATAAATCTCTCTCTCCCAAGGAGTTGTTGTTGAATGTGTTCAGTACACCAGTATGAATTTTACCCTGTGATGGACATGTAGCCACATATGTAGTTGCTGCGTGCGACGTTAATGTGTACGTATGCTCCATAACTTCTTCAGAGTTGGAGGTGAATGGTAACTTCTCATTTCCTTTCTGGATCCTTCCAATTCTCCTTAACCAACAAATTCAAAGATCGTATCAGGAATTGTAGTGTTGAAATGACTTAAAAATAAAACAAAAAGCTCCAAATAAACATATTTCTCAGAATTGGACATCCATAAGTCCATGAGACCTGATGGGATGATGCACTCACAAGTGCTGAGGGAGCTGGCTGATGTCATTGCAAGACTACTCTCAATTATCTTTGAAAGATCTTGGTGGTTGGGAGAGGCTTCTGAAGATGGGAAGAAACCAAATGCCACTCCTGTCTTTGAGAATGGCAAGAAGGAAGATCCAGGGAACTACAGGCCAGTCAGCTTCACCTCCAACTCTGCAAAGGTTATGGAGCGATTAATCCTGGAAATGATTTTCAAACAAATGAAGGACAAGAAGATGATCATGAGTAGTCACCGTGCATTTACAAATGCTTAATCAACCTCATAGCTTTCTACAATGGGTTGACTAGGTTGGATAAGGGGAGAGCAGTGGGTATTGTTTACCTTGATTTCAGTAAGGCTTTTGACACCGTCTCCCATCACACCCTCATAGACAAGCTGGTAAGGTGCAGGTTCGGTAAGCAGACAGTGAGGTGGTCTAAAAACAGGCTGGATGATGGGGCCAAGAGGGCGGTGATGAGTGGCACACAGTCCAGTGGGAGGCAAGTTACTAGTGGTGTACCCCAGGGGTCAACACTGAGTCCAGTCCTGTTTAACCTCTTCATTAACGAGCTGGACTGTGAGACAGAGTGAACTCTCAGCATGTTCACAGATGACACAAAATTGGGAGGAATGGCTGATACATGAGATGGGTGTGCTGCCATTCAGAAGGACCTAGGCAGGCTGGAGAACTGGGCAGACAGGAATCTTACGAAGTTCAGCAAAGGGATATGCAAAGTCCTGCATCTGGGGAGAAATAACTACAGGCACCAGTACAGGCTAGTGTATCTAGAGCTAGAGCATCTAGAAAGCAGCTTTGCAGAAGAGGACATGGAGGTCCTGGTGGACAACAAGATGGACGTGAGCTCACACTGCACTCTGAAGGCAAAGAAGGCCAACGGCATCCTGGAGCATTAGGATGAAACGTCAGGAGAAGCGTTGCCAGCAGGTCCTTCCCCTCTACTCAGCACTGGTGAGGCCACATCTGGAGTGCTGTGTCGAGTTTCTGAGCTCCCCTGTACAAGAGACGTATGGGCACACTGGAGAGAGTCCAGTGAAAGACCATAAAGATGATGAAAGGACTGGGGCATCTGTAATGAAAAGAGACAGAGAGAGCATGAACTGTTAAGCCGGGAGAAGTGAAGGCTCAGAGGGGATCTTATCAATGTGTATAAATACCTGATGATGGGGACTGAAGATGATGGAGCCAGAGTCTTCTCAGTGGTGCCCAATGACAGGACAAGAGGCAATGAGCACAAATTAAAAACAATGGAACTCCATCTGAGCACAAGAAAACACTTTTTTACTGTGAGAGTGGTCAAACACTGAAACGGGTTGCCCAGGGAGATTGTGGAGACTTCATCCTTGGAGATATTCAGAACCTGAGTGAACACGGTCCTGGGAAACCTGCTTAAACTGACCCTGCTTGAGCAGCAAGGTTGGACAAGATGATCTCAGGATGTTCCTACCAACCGAAATGATTCTGCATGCGAACCAGACTTGCTGCACATACTGTTGAAGCTGTATGTTCAAGAGATAGAGAAGTAACAGAGAATGAAAGGGAAGTATTGGAGATTTTATCTCCATAAGCATTTAAAATTTCCCATTTGATAAAATCGTAGCTTTGAAGCTGAACTTTCTTTCCTGCCATGCACTCCTGAAGTCTTTTACCTGTTCTTGCTTGAATTTTCCCTGTCCTGGGTTTCTTGCAACTGCTGGTGCAGCCGCCCTTTCTCTGGGCCATCAGCTTCTCTTTGGCAGGCAATTTCTTCTCTTCTTATGAAATCAGACTTGCTTGGCTTCTGGGTTTTGATTGGAGTTTCTAGATTTTATTTATTTATTTTTTAACATGCTTTTTGATTCTAAACAGCTAAGCAAAGTTACTCTCATAAAGGGGAAGGGCCGGTTGTGACTCTCTCCCGCCCTCCTTGCTCAATGCTTTTTGCCTTCTTGGTCTTGACTCTTTTCCCACTCCGTGATGGGAGGCAAGGAAAGTGAGACTGGGACACAGTGACTTGAAAGACGAATGGACTTAGAAGAAGGGGAAATGAAATTAATGAAATTTTTTGGTGAAATACACAAGAGGGCGACAGATGTGTTAGGCTGGTCGGTAGGCTTAGGGGAGATGTAGCGACGTAGAGCTGTGGGATGTTTGTAGTTGCCTAACATCGATGTCTGTAATTTTATGCAAGTTTTCTCTCAGACTTTGCAATGCTTTTCTAAGAGCAGGTGTATCCTGCGGCCCTGCTAAGAATCGGCAGGGAATCTTAAGAAAATAATGATTTTAAAAAATATAAGTGGGAAGGAAAGTGGAAAAATTAAATAGAAAGTGGAAAAGCGTAGCAGAAGTGATAGGGAAGAAATAACCCAACTGAAAATCAGAGGGATAATTAATGGAGGAAGAAGATGGCAGGAGTTGTATAAAATGTGAGAAAGAACTAGAAAAATGCATCTGCCATCTCTGTCTGTGAGGGAATCATGTTGAAAGCTGCTCAGCTGTGTGCCAGTTACGTGATCGCTGTTCCTCACTGGGCACACTTTCTGAAAAAAATTTGCCGCTCCAAACGTTTTAGAAAGCGTTATGGAAGGCTGTTAGGTTTTGGAAAACGAATTGAAAAAGTAGTGGCAAAGTTTCCTGATTTACCTCGGTTGACAAAGATTAGTCAGCTTTGAATGTGTGATCTAGGTGTACTCAATGCCTGCAAAAATAATACAGTCATTCACAAGAAGTTATTTTTTAGACATTTATTTGCACTGCGGTGTTCCCTTCCACTTGGGTGCTGGAACATGCCAGTTTTCCCTGGGGAGAGACTGCCCTAATGAGGTGAGAAAATTGGCCTTTCATATTTAAAAAAAAATAAAAAAATTAAGTCTGTAAGCCTGTCTCTTTTAAGTTTTCTGTTTGTAACAGTCTCAATAGGAAGAAGCTAGTGTTTAAGCCTTTAATACATGAAGTTACCTGGAAAGAGAGTAATGTTGCTTTTCCCAGAAAAAACCTGCATTTAGGTTCAGTTCCCTTTTTATTTAAAAATACTCTTAATAATTGATCATGCATATGCTGATCAATGTGAAGAACTGTGTATTGCTGTTAGAGTTCAAACGAAAGTTTTCCTTTTATTTTTCTTGCTTTTAGATGTGACAAGTTGCCAAACTGTGTTATCATGAATGTAATAATGTCATGAATAATTTTCTAGGTTCCAGAGGGTTTTGTTAGTGAGCTGGTATAGATCTTTGTTAACAGGAAAACATTTAAATCCTTGAGGAGAGTTTAGTCTCTTAAAACACCTGTGTAAGTCTAGTGTGATCTAGTGCCACTATTGGCATCCACTTGTATTTTCTCGTCACCAGTTTATCTCATCATCATGTATTTTCTCATCATCAATACAGTTGATGGACTGTGTGACCTATCATGGGGCGCTAAATTCTTCTGTGCAGAGTTGAGAAAAGCGAAAAATGAGTGGAACACTTAGCTTTTAGCTGGTATTATTGCGGAAAATACTTTGATGCCTTCAGAGAGAATTTTCTCGAGAAAGGCAGAACATAAATGAAGTAATATTTATTTCCAGTAGCATCACTTTTATTTTTGGAAACACTGCAGGTCTCGTAGAACTCATTTTACAGGAGAAAAACACATAAATTAATTCAGTGCTTCTTGCCACTGCTTCTCTGTCATTTTTTTTCATCTCTTCCCATCCTGCTTTTAAAATTAGACTTCTAAGAAGTCTTTTAAAAAGCGGCCACTGTGGGACATGTTCATTATATCTGCTCTTCTTCTTGCTTATCGAGCCTTAAGTTAGATGATGGAAGTTGGGACAGCAGTTGCAAGCAATTGAATTGATGATTTGGAAGAAAAGCTAGCAGGTGAATTCAGCAGGGTGTCCTTTTTACTACGTAGTTCCTTGATTACCAGGAAAACAGTACATCACATTTCTGCAGATAGTTGATCCAGGTAGTAACACCATCCCCACCTTTACCCCATCAACAAGTGATAAATCTAGAGGTGCAAGTGGATGGGGAGTGGAAGTGGGTGTATGATGCTGTGTTCCTCAGGAATTTGGTTTACAAGCTAGGAAGGTGATGCAGGAGGTGATGTCAGTAGTTTGACTATGCCTATGGTATTGACTATTCAGTCTTCAGAAAATTATCAATTGTATAATACTTGGAAAATAAAATCCAAAAGAAGCTGTTATCTTCCAGCCTGCTATTTGACCCATCATCCCATATAAATTATTCTGGATAGAATTAATAATGTAGGTGTTTGAAAGCAGGAGATGTATGCTGTGAATTAAAAAATCTTAAGGTAGTTTTGTCAAAATAAGACGTTCACACAAGGGAAATTTTTGTTTCCTTTCAGACGAAAGAGGAGTTACTTTTCTTTTATAAATAATAATAGGTCCTGTTTGCTAGAAATAGTCTTATGTAAGTAGGCATAGCCATTCTGTGTATAGAATCAGATATTTTTTTGGTTTTTAAGTGTCACCATTATTAGTAAATGTGACTTCACATCTTTCCAGTATAGTTTGTGTAGTGTTATAACATAAAACTCTCGGCATTTCTATTTATCTATTTTTGCTCTACACATACTTTTGTAGGTCCAATTCTGTTTACACAAGCAATAAAATTAAGAAGCGATAGATGTATACAAGTAGCATCAATGCCGTGATGAAGTGCTCTTAAAATAAGTATGCACAAGTAGAAGTGTCTGGAGATATAAAATATTCAGAGGGTTGAATTAATGACTGGGAAAGACGGTTTGATGTTTTGAAAGTTTCTTTTTAAAAAATTAATCAATTATGGATTAATATAAAGCTGTTTGATTAGCTGGCGGCAGCGGGTGTTGTCTCTGCAAGGGGAAGGGAAGGAGTGGGCGCGAGGCAGCGGTGAGCCGGCGGTGGGACCCAGGGGCAGCGCGGCTGGGCCAGCTTAGCCCGGGGCTGGGGCGCGGAGCCTGGGTCTCCTCAGGGCCGGTGGTCACTCGAAGGGGTGAGGAGGGCATCTCCTGCCATGCTGCAGCCCGGGGGGCTCCACCGGGACCGGGGCCGGTGCTGGGATTTCTGCGGGCTGACTGCGCGGAGGTGTCTGCTCGCTGGCCTGGAGCTGGTGAAGCTGCTGACTCCTCCTTTGCGGTGATTTCTGTGCGCGTAAAGATAGAATTGTGTGTTGTCATTTAAAAGGAGCTTCTATTAGGCAAATTTTTTTAAAAATAGGTTTTGGAGGATGTAAAAATCATTAACTGCTGTAATATAAGGTGTTCTGGCATTCATTTCAAAATGCTTTTTAAGGACTCTTTCTGCAACTTCATGTGAACTCCCCAAGTTCACTATATAATAGTTCCTTAGCCGAAAGAAAGTTTCCATGTGTTTCTCTGCATGTGTGTGTGTATATATAGCTACTTAATGGGCTGTATAAATAAGGATTGTGCTTCTCATCTAAATGATCTACCTTGCTGATACTGCTGGGGAGCGTATCCGTTGTCATCAGAGCTGAGCTCTGGAGGCTGGATGCTCATTTTGGTGAAATCTCAGCTGCTGCTTTTTTTAAAAAAATTTTTTCTCCTTGTGGCAGAACTCAAATCACACTTCTGCCTTCAGTCAAAAAATCACAAAGTCGGTGTTAATGTGGGTTTCTCTCACATGAATCTGAAAATGGTTTCCCTTTTCTTTGCTTTTTTGTGTTTAAGATCCGTCCCAGAGCATGGTCTAAATATAAGACTAAGGATCACAGAGCTCTGCATTAGCAGTGTCACTTAAAGTGCCTCTGAAGTTCTGAGCTTTCTAGGGTGTATATGTAAAATTAGAGTGTGAATTTTCTGGGTAAGGTTTTTAAAACTTAAAAGGGATTGTTCCCTTAGTTTTAATTCCCTCCACGGGAGCTGCCGTTTTATTGATGCTGTTTAGCAGAGGGCCCAGTTTATAGCAGAGTGCTTAGAAGTTGTTTGTTAGAGAACATTGGAAGTCAGAACATTTCCAAGTTGTGAAACATCCTGCTAAGTTTATGTTCCAATTAAACGTTTAAAGGTTTCTGTATTAACCAAAATAAGTGTAAAGTTTACATCACAGGACTTCAGTCTTTCAGCTTTCTGATAAAACTGCGCACATGCTGGTATGCAGAGACTATTGAAAGTTAGCAGGATAGTTTTGATCAACCACCACTTCAAATCGGTGTTTTCTGGCACTGGCTTTTATATGACATGATAGTATCGGTGAATAATCTGAAGAAATATCTTCAGAATATATCTGATATCTACTCCTTTTATTTGGGGAGCAGCTAGTCAGCCTAGTAAAAAACCACAGGCTTTAAGGCTTACCCGCCGTATCTCTAACAGGTATCATGGCATTTCGGTGTTAGCTTGTTGTTTTCAGTCCTGCTGTCCCGCAGACGGTGCAGGCCAGGTGCTTCTCCAGCCCTTTTTCACCATCGGGTTGAGAAAACTTTTAAAATATATATTGATCATTAGGCAGATCAAATACACTGAAACGTGTTTAGTATTCTGTAGTGGATACGTATTGTCCTGCTGACCTTAGGCTAACCTCTTCTGTATAATGACGGCATGTAATTATCCTTCAGAGCTGTGCTCTTGGTGTCAAGAGTCAAGTACATAAAAATCAGGATGGAACTGCTCTCTTCAACATGTTAGAGGAAAATGAGGAAAATGGCACATGCTGTAAAGACTGGCTACAGATGGGTATCGGCGAGCCCTTCCTTAAAGTGAGGGAAGATACAGAGTTGGACCTTGAGGTTTTCCAGTAGTACCGATCACTTTCTTGGTTCAGCCCATTTTCTCTGCTTTCTCCCCACCCCACCCCACCCTACCCCCTCTGCCCTGCCCCTATTTAATCAAATCAGATGTTTTCAGCAGTTCCAACTTGAAAACTTTTGGCTCCTTGATGGATACATACCAGCCTGGCGTTTCTTTTTAGTTGAACGTCTGCATCTGCCAGGCATCCAAGGGTGCTCAGTCTGTGTCTTCCCAAAACAACGCAGGGAATGATGCTTTCCTTGAAATTCTTGCATGCTGTAGTGAAGAGGAAATGTCAGTCTGAAGATGGCCCTTAGGGCTACCTCAGCAACTGATTACGAGTCAACCGAGTCCTAGCGCAGGAGGAACTGTTGAGGTGACCCAAACCCCAACTCTTCTGGTGCAGTGATGGTGCCTGGTGCTCAGAGGAGGAGGGGGTGAAAGAAATAGGAGGAGAACTGCCCCCCTCCGTGCCCCTTCCTCCAGGACTGCTGTCCAGCAGACAGCTGCAGGCTTTCTACCTCTGAGTTTTAAGCTAAATAACAGGAATATGATTATCAAATAATGTATCTAATTATACAGTTGATTGAAATTGTAAAAATCAGGTAGTATGATTTAATTCTTGGCTAAGTATTTTGACAGTAGTGGGTAGCGAAAAAAAAAGATGCCTTGTAGAATAATTGCACTCATGTTACCCAAGCTGTGTTTCAGTTAACTTCTGTAAAAACATGAATATCTGCTGAAGAGAAAAGTAAGTAGGAAACTTGGCACAAAGCAAGAGTGTTGTATGCTCCTTGGGTAT
The DNA here is from genome assembly GCF_000690535.1 of Cariama cristata. Lineage (NCBI taxonomy): Eukaryota > Metazoa > Chordata > Aves > Cariamiformes > Cariamidae > Cariama > Cariama cristata. Next base: position 38,445 of record NW_009626019.1, on the reverse strand, counting down.
TCATTTTCAAGATTCAGTCCGTAATTCTGATTCAGGAAGGAGATGTGGGGAAAACTGGGATGTAGGGAGATGACAGAAATTTTAGAGGTATCTTCAGGAAATGGACTTTAGGGAGCAATCTCATGGTTATTCTCTGAGCTTTTTGATAATTTTTGATTTCTTAAAATTGGCATTATACCGTAGATAATACTTTTAGTCACTCTAGTAAAAATATTTCTCAGTTTGGGAAAGAGAAAGCTCTCTTCAAGTATTGTGTTTCTTTGGCTCATTTCCTAGCTGCTAAATGCTCCCTCTCAGGGTACAACCTTTCAAAGATCAGCAAAGGAAGTACTAATAAGCCATGAGACTCTTGCTGCCAGTCTAATGTAATTCCCTTTGTAGTGAAGGCAGAGCAGAAGCAGAAAACTCCAGCCAATTCCCCATGGGATGGAGAGAATGCCTATATCCTAGCTGCAGTAAAATGAAAAAAATTATGGCAGAGAATGGAATTAACTGATTATCTGACAAAAGTACCGTATCTTACTGAAATTCCATTATGTGAAAATACATAGAAACTTGATCACGGTGGAGAGACCAGGCATGGAGCCTTTTCTCTGAATACGCAAAAGATATTCATTGCAAGTGGCTAAGTAAGCCAGAAGGTGCAAGCATGGGTGAAGAGCATCCTGCACACGCAGATATAGATTAACCACATCTGAGCCACGGGAAGATGACTTTCTGCTATGCCGTAATAGAAAATATCTTCAAAGCCAGCTGAACCGACTTTGCCAGGATAGCTTTGGCATTGGGGAAAACTTGTTTGCCAACCAATGTCATTTATCAAACTGAAAGGTAGCTGGTTCAGATGAGGGGAAGAGTCCTTTTCCTTGCTCCATGTGGGCTTTTCAAACGCTGTTTGTAGATCAAATGTTAATCTATATGCTGGGTTTATCAATGGTATTTTAAAGACTCTAATGGCATATGAAAATGTCAGTTGCTGGACCCCAGGTCAGAAACAATCTGTGCGAACTATGGGCTTGATCTGAAATTTTGTTAGACATCAAATGTATTTCAGGAAGCATCTAAGGAAATTTTTGCAATGATTCCTACAGATCTTGGTAGAGATGCTTCTAAGGTTGTGGAGGAAGCCTGCAGATGTGGCAAGACTGCTTTTACCATCTTTGAAAAGTCATGACCATCAGGAGAGGTCCCTGATGACTGGAAAATTACAAACGTTGCACCCTTCTTGAAGAAGAGCAACACCTACAGGGTTGTTGGTCTCTCCATAGCACCTGGGAAGATTATGGAGCAAATTCTTCTGGAATCCATTTCTGACCACATGAAAGGCAAGAAGGTAATTGAGAACAGCTAGCATGGCATTACCAATGACAAATCATGCCTGACCAACCTAATTGCCTTCTACAAACAACTGGCTCTGTAAACAAGAGAAGTGCAGTGAATGTTGCTTGAAGTGGACTTCATCAAATTCTCCAAAAAATTCTTCCATAGTGTCCTGGTAGACAAATTGGGGATTGATAAGTGGGTGATAAGGTTGGTGGAAAGTTGGTTGGATTGCTGCATTCCAAGGTTAGCGGTCAGAATCCAAAACGCAATTGCCAACTGGCTACTAGTGGTGTGTATTTAGTTGTTTTTTGTTAAAATAGATATGGAATCTCAGGCAGCCGTTTGTTGAGATAAATGCGGTAATGGTGAACTTCATTCTTTTGTCGTGAGATGTAGACAAAGAGAGGGGGCAGATGGCTGAAACTCTTCAACAGATTTCAAGGGAAATGCCTCAAGAGGACTGCAGAGGAGACAGCCTCCCGCCATTCCAGAGCTGCAAGGACAAAGGTCTGCAAACGATGCTCGGCTGGTATCTCTGTCATGAGTACCGCTTGTCTCAGTACAGCTTCGTTTCCACAACACCCATCTTCTGGTGTGGCAGAGGAAGAAGTGAGGCTTGCCGTACGTGGTCTTACACCTCGTGATGTGGTGATGGTTGTGCAGACCCTGAGTTCAGGCTGACTCTGCGGCCATCCCGAGGGAATAACTACAAACAGGGGGAAGCTCCAGGTGTTTCTCTTTGGCTGTAGGCTGTGTGCGCACCGTGGGAGAGCGTGAGGTGGAGGGTGTGCTGCCCAACCTGCTTCCAGCAACTTGGGACTCCCGTCCAGGAGCTCAGAGAAAAGGTGCCGGCAGCCAGGTAGGTGTTTCCCCTCATGTCAAATCCATAGGCCACTTGTGCACAGCGCAGCAGGTCGGCTCTTGCTCCTGGCAGCCCATACCGCCGGGCGTGCTCAGACCCGGCACGGTGAGGCCTCGGCACCCGGTTAGCTCTGGGGCTGTGGGACGAAGGTGGCACCCGCTGCTTTCGCCTCCCGCAACCACTTCCACTGGTTTGCACTGGAAATGAAAGCATATGTGGCAAGGAGAAAATAAGCGAACACTATTAGCTATTTCACTGCTAGCACTAGCCGTGCCAGGCGGGATAGAATTGTTCTGCGTTTTGCTATGTTACCTTAACTCTGCTCCTACACAGCGCTAATTATAATCCTGATACGATCTCATTAAAAAACACTCTCTGTACTGCCTGATTGATTCTATAGCCATGAAACAGTGAAAGACGCGCAGGCTTAGCGACTGAGGAGTATCCCTGCCGCAAACTCGGACACCTACTTCATGAATACTGGGGGGAGAATGTCTATGAGTACACAGGGCTGGTGATTATGGGTGTTGTCAGTAGAAATATGCTTCCCAGACAACTTGCCTGAATAAGAAGATGTTGTGCGTGTGGCAGTCTGTACACAAATAGGCAGCTGTAGGTAGTTTTGGGGGAAGATGACTGTGCAGCCATTTTTGTACTTGAAACTGTTCTGAGTAAGGAGTCGCTCCATTTGTACTACAGTTTCTAATTCCAACTGTGCCGCTAAAACCCAGTGTGATTTTAATGGTTTTTAATCTACATTTGAATATCGCATGCTTATTTGTTTTCACCAGAGATTTGCTATTGATTGAATTCTTAAATGGTGTCCCTGCTGACAGAATTGCTTCCTACCAGTTAGCATCTGTCTGCTGGATCGGGGGCTCCAGGTTCATATCCTTGCTTTCACCGACACAAATAGGATGGCTTAGCACATCTTTCTTTTTTTGTCTCTCCCTCTTTATTTGTAGTTCTCCACCTCCGTAAATCCTTCTGTCTTTTCTCTTTCTTCTTTTGCTCTTAACTTCTCACATAGTGATGCTCACAGAGAAGGGTGTGTGGGATGAGGACAAGTGAGAGGGAGAGTGAGGGAGACAAAAGGGAGAATGTGAGAGGTGAGGAGGAGGTGGTAACGAAGGTGGAAAATAGAACAAAGAAGGAGGGGGAGCGGGTGAGTGGAAGGGGAGATTAAATAAGGAGGGCATGAGTGGGGGAGAGGCTCTGCTCATAGGCTTTCAACTGGAGATACAGCAGTCATTTTCTTCCTGCTCACAGGAGGAATAATTAGAGCAAATGTTGGTCCTGGACCTCTTCTGCCAGGCAGTTAATTTCCCAAAGCCGTGAATGCATCAGCTTTATTCTTGCCTGTAGATGTATGAATAACCTGTAGGTATGAAATGTGTCAAGCAGCTCTGCCCACTGGTCAACGTGGGGAAGCATCTCCAGGGACTTCAACTTTTCCTGTTGATGTATGGGCAATTTTTTGGATATAAAGATCCAGTTTTGGCAAAATCAGTCTAAAAGAGTGTTTGTGTTGTAGTTACCTAGCTATATTTCTGCTCGTATTAGGTGAGATTTAACTTCTGGAGACTCCCTAAATCATTGTCTGCTGGAAGCAAGCTTTGTGGCAGACACAGAATAGCCGGGAACGTGACTGCCCTGCTCTCCCCAGTCTCACGTAGTCCACCTTTCCCTTCTATTTGTGAGTGTCTCCCACACTATCCCTTTCTCTGGCACGGAAAAGTTGAAGGAAATTAGTGTTTCTCCCACGGACAGACTAGAGGTGCTGGGTGGCTGTTCACAGGCTGGCCTTTCTCTGTTTAAGACCATGTCTTTTTGGCCTTTTGGTCAGGAAGGCTTAGCGCTGAAAACTGTGGTTGTGCGAAAGGGTAGAGGTTACAGGCGATAACATGGGGAATGGCTCTGCCCATCGCTGCTGAGACATCTTCCGTGCATTTTCCATTTCTTTGTTCTGTGTTGTGCAGCAACGGGGACATTCAGCTCATCATTTACTGCTGCTATTCTGTCCGTTAGTACAGACTATTGATTTAATTTGCTTATAGTCAGGATTTCTTTGAATACATGCACCAGTTATTCACCCCCAGCCCTCCCGAAGCAGCTTTATGGTGCTGAGCAATTACAAATTAAAATGGGAAGTGTGCTTTGGTGCTTCGCTTTTCTGTCGTTGCAATGATGTCTGGGGAAATGCTGCAATGGAGAAATTCTGTGTTGAGGTAATTCTAGAAATCATGTTCGCATTAGAAATCCCCAAACTGTACTTTATTTAAAAATGTTTTAATGAGCTGCCATGTTCAGTGCATTAATCTGTCAAAGAGAAGTGCATGGGAGTACATTTTGAATCCCACAGTGGAACTGAGGGAACGTGTTAGAGGTGACATGCTAAGTTTTCATGGTAGAAGGTATGGGCTTGTTCCCTTAGACCTTTCTCAATATTAACTCATGGTGGAAAGCCTTGTGGTGTAATAAGAATGAAAGAAAATCTTAAATAAGGGAGTAACCATGGAGTTATTTAGCAATCATAGAAATGTCTTTATTTTCTATTTCTTTGGAAAATACTGCAACAAAAGAGGCTTGTGGAGAACCTCTAGTATTTTCCCTTCGTGAACAGAAGAACAGAACTGGGAAACTGAGATTTCCTGGTGAGTTGTGCTTGGCTGAAGATTATATTTTCCTTTGTGAGGAATGTCTGTGAGAACACTTCTGTTGTTATGGTCACTCGGATTGCTCTAGCATCGAGGAGCTGTGGGCCTGGGGTGGCATCCTCGTTGGACCTGCACACACAGAGTGCCACAGGAAGAGCATTGTCTGAAAGAGTTTGTAGTCTAAAGAGATAGACAGTAGCACGCAAGGAAAAAGCGTGAATATCTTGGTTAGCGTAATAGATGCTGATCTCAAAATTTACACCGTAACCGTTGTCAGATAACTTATAGGTATCATGGCACAATAAAATTTGACTCATTATGTCTTTAAGCCAACCTGGTCTCCTCTTCCTTCCTTTTAATGTTCTTATCCTCTTCCTCAGAGACACTTGCCACAGAGATTTCCTGTACTGTAGTAAATCGTAAGTTGTCAACTACAGGTTCTCTCAGGGTATGGACTTTGTGAAAGTGAGGGCATCTTCTTGGTTTCTGATCTTATGGTCCTTGGCAGTAACTTGGAAAGTTGCAATCCTGTGGTGTGTTCAGAACTGAATTTCAGTTGCTTTAAAAGAAACACACTAGACACTGGACAGTATTGAATAGGTGAAAGGGTCCTCTGTGAATATTTACAATGAAGGGGAGCAAGAAAAAATATCAAAGATCTGTTTTGAAGTTACATTTTTAGGCAATAATATTAAGGAGAGCTAAATTAAGGAAGACTATGTTAAAAAGCACTGTTAGGGAATGAGCAAAATCCAAATGTTGCTCTTTTAAACTTTGGTTAATTTTAAGTTCCATATTAAAAGAAGTTAGAGAATGGCAGTTTGGGAGAAGCGGAGGATTTGCCTGATCCTGTAGGTTTGTATGATTCTGGGCAGTATGGAGATGAGAAATAAAAGATTGAGGAAAACAGCAAGACCCCCCAAAAGAGAAAATGAATGCATGCATAAGAAACAGGCAGTCAGGAGCAATAAGGTGTTCAGATTCCTTAGTTTGGCTTTTACTAAGTAGGCATTGCTTAACCAAAAGTTTAGTCACCTGTTCTTGGAATTCCACCTATATCCATATAGGTGATATAGCCACCTAATTCCTCATATAATGAATGGAGAAGAGAATTTCAGAAGATGATCCAGTCTGTCCAATACCTTCCTCTTTTAATTAACTCTAAAGGAAGGTAGGCATTTTAAAGTTTGTATAGTAGAAGAAATTAAATCCCATCATATTTAGTTGAAAAAATCTGAGACAAGTCTATGCATTGTCAGTCACCAAGTAGAAAGAAGTAACACATTATCTAAAAAATCAAAAGAAAATTACTGACTTCATAGAAATGACAGATAGAATTGCATTTAATTGATTAATGCAGCATATAAAAAGAAAGGATGGCTAAGAAGGAAACTCTGAAGATGATGTCCACAGATTATTTTGATTCAGAATTTAGATTACACATTTCTGCTAGTGTGGTTATGAACTCTGTGTAGTGTGATAATATTATCTAAAATAATCATGTAGTTTGTAATAATAGTGATATGTGGTTGGAAGAAAAAAATTAAAACTTTTCAAAGACTGTTACCAATGTTGTTTTGTTAAACAGGGAAGAAGTTACTTGGCTTTTTTTCTGTGGGGTATCAATATTGTGTGTAATACTGGAGACAAGAAAATATACCAGTATCATCCTTTTCAAAAGAGGAGATCTCTCCCTGAAGGCACTTCCATAGTGTTGTCCATCAGGGCTGGAACTGGAGACATCCTCTAGTTGTGTGGGTTTGGTTATTTTGTGTGTGTGTGTGTGTGTGTGTGTATATGTGCTTGGGAGGGATGTTTGGTTTTTTCCCTCTGAAAAAGAGACTTTCTAAAATGGCATAATGGGCTTCTGCCTTGTCTCTCTCATACCAATTAAAATGCTAGAATTGCCATCAGCTCTGTATTTGAGGTTCCCATAGGAAGCATATGTGATGCTGTACTCCAGATCTTACAGGTGAAAAAGAACACACCACATGTATGGAACTAAGAATTTATTGTTAGTCCAATTAATGTTTTACTAACGTAATACTTCAAATCACTACTCCTGTTATAATAATACGTAGTTGTAGTCCAAATTAATGCACAAGAACCTATATAATACAGATAATATTGTTACGCAGAAAAAAACCAACACAAACTCCTGCTTCTCTTCTCTGTTGCTCACCCTTCCAGTGTTCCTCAGGGTCGTACCCTCGGCAGCTTTGTTTTTTCCTGAGCAGAATGAGTGCAGGGAGGTTATGACAAACTGTTGGCACCTTCAGGTCTTCACCAGGAGGAGCTGATGCTCATATGAGGGTTTTCCCCCCCTGTTTGCTGGGTGTTTTGGTCAGCATGGGTTAATTTTTTTATGTGTTTTTTCTTTTTTACTCAGTCTCGCTCGCTTGTTTTTTTGTTGGACCCTGATTACTCTGTTTTTCCATCCTCTTTGTTGTCTTTATTGCTGTTTTTTGCTGAGTCGTGAGGTTGCACTCCTGCAGTGAGTGCTGATTGACCACCGTCACTCCTGTGGACAGTCTGGGACCTCTGGTATCATCCCATGTCTGCGCTCTTCCACACCACACAGGCAGTTGAATCCACACAGGATAGCTGCTTATTACTGCTGTAAACTAAACCTGAACAAAACAACCTTAAGCAATAGTTATCTTGACTGCTAGACAATTGCTGTCAGAGCTAAAACTAAATCAGCTCAGGCAGGGCCAAGACAAACTCAAGTCCAAATTAATAAATTAAATATTTAAACATAATCATGTCTGCAGAGCATTCGTTTTAGCTAAATATTTACCTTCTTTTTTTAACTGTTTGAAGGGCATTGAGGTAATTGGAATCTTGGCTGCTTTCGTTCCATGTGACAAGGCCTAAATACAGGCTTACTGGACCTTCCTTTATACGCAACTAACATGTAGACTGAACTATTCTATACTTGTCCTGGTTTTATATGGACTCGTGGCTTACCTTTAATATAGTATAGTCTTTTTTCCTAGCTTACAAAAGCAAGTTTTAGTAAATTAACCTTTTAATCCTACTATTTTCCAAAGTGAGGATGGGAGTTCTTCTATTAACATGGAGAACTGAGCACTTTATCTGAGCACTTTGGGCCATGGAATTTGGGTATCTTGAAAACATCAACGTTTCTTTCATTTTCTACATCTCCACAGTTCAAAGGAATCCAAGAAAGTACCGGTCCGAACTGGGGGCAGTGGAGATGGGGACAGAGATCATCTTGAGTCACGTAGGCACCTGAGTTCTTTCTTAGACCCTTCATTAGAATTTTCTAAGTTGTGTCATTCTACTGCAAAAGTATTCAAAATTTAGTCACTCATTTATGTGTTAAGTATTGTAGAGAAAGTATCGACAGATATGGTCCTACTCCTGCTCTGCAAGAGAAAATGAGAGTCGATGCAATTCAAAAGCTGACCGTTATGCTGTCCTTTTTAAATGATGGGCCATTAAGGAAGAAGTAATACTTTAAAGTTGTCTAGGAGCCAAACCTCCATTAGGTGAGACCACCAATGAAATAGTCTCCCTGTTTCTTTTTAAGTCAATATCAGAATTTCCATTGACTTCAATTGAAAGATAATTGGGCCCAAAAGGCTAATTATTAGACGTGGGTTAATGTGTTAGAAGCACCCCTTAAAGAAATTTTGTTCTAGAGTATCTGGGTCTAATTTAGAAATCTCGTTGCCAAATTAATTATTTTTTAATAATTTTTCAATTCTATTTACAGAATGAACAACTATTTATTATCTCAAATAAATAAATTAAAAAAAAGAAGGAAATGTAGAGCAAATAGGGAGCTATTCAGGCAATCAAAACCAGATTTCTACTTTAGTATGAGGCAATCACACTATAGACTCCATTGACTGTAACTGGGGCCAGGCTTCAGTTGCCTGGCTATGGGCATCGAGTGCATCTATTTGAGATGCTCTTTGGGACAACTGGTTTGGGAACATCTTGGGGCGGGGGGCGAGGCTCATGATTTTCAGGTGCAGAGTTAAGCAGTTATTATTTTGTTTGTTCATACCTTCGCCAGTCTCAAAAAAAAATTTATATGACTGTGTCTCTGAAGGATCTAATACATTACAGACTTTGCTGCACTGTCAGATCTAGAAACAGAAAATTTCTTACTTGTTAATCCTCTTGACTTAATCATTTCAGCTAATGAATAAGGAAGGAAGTAAACTAAATAGAGCAATATTGGCTTGCCATAGTGGAAGCTTGCTAATGCATTTAATATTTTCCAAATAGAGAAGAAGAAAATTAAACAGTAGAGCAGTATATTTGCAAGATTCTGAAAGTGCTAAAAATGATTATGTGACAAAAGTTGTCTGACACTGTACTTCAAATTTTTTTCTTTTTTCCTAGAGCAGCATTTGTATTGTCATCTCCTATTCCCTTTTTGTTTTCAGCACCTGCAAAGATTTAAGCTGGAAATTTTATCTTTTGGCTCTCAACTCTTGTCACTCTAAATGTCTCTTGTTGTGTGAATCTATCTTTGCTCTCCTTACAAATAAAATGCAAATCATATCTTTGCCAGAGCTGAACGCTTATCTAAGTGAAATCAGAATAAATACTTGAAGGTTAAAACTGAGATTCACTTTCTATTTGAGAAAATCACAGAATGCTATGTTACTTTTTGGCTCTAAAAATGTATATAAAAATGTCAGAATTTCAGCTCAAATAAATATCCTTTTTCTGAATTAGGCTTTTTAGATGCTTTTTGTAGTGGTTGTTTCAGGTCACAGAAGATGATGAGAATAATTGAACAGCAGATACTCGGGATTTTTTTTTTTTTTTTTTTATGGTAACGTATTGGAATTTGTAGGAGTCAAATATTTGTGATTTAAGATGAAAGGTCAAAACTGGCGGAGAATGCCAACAGAGGCAGGGTGAGCTCTGCAAAGCGTATGGAAAAAGTTTGCTGGTGATACCAGTCGTGATAGCAGAGTTGACAAGAGGATGGCGGCCACAATGCCTCACCACTGCTGAAGAGCACGCAGAAGGAGAAGCAGGAGAGCTATTCATAGCGTTGGCAGCGATGGCACCACGAGCAATAAACAAGAGTGTTCCACTTAAGTCAAGAATTCAAAAGCCTTTTCATGAACTTAATTAAGAAACTTTTCTGACAGCGGGGACATACTAATTGTCTGTTGCATTCTCAAAGAAGGAAATCAAAGCAGCTCTGCTGAAATTCAGCAATCAACTTTCCTACCTGCCAACATCTGGAAGCTAAAACCAGGAAGGAGAGTGAAGGAGGGATTTCAGAATTGTTTCTAAGGAATTTCCCCTGACTGAAGACTTTGGGATGTAGCTAAGGGACTTTAGTAGAGGATAATGAGGATACAACACTCAGAAGCATTTTGCTGCAAGTAATGGAGGGGGTTTGGTTTTTTTGTTTGTTTGTATCTTTTTTGTGACAGTAAGATAAGGCTTAGTTTTTTAAATTCTACTATGATTCACATTACCTAGTTTTTGACAGGAGGGGTGGAGTACACTTATGTTAGAATAGTGAGAGCCTTCTTTCTTAAGGAGTGACAGCTGGCATTTTTTTCTCACGACAGGAAGCGATTTTCTACGAATGTGTAAAGTTTTCAGTAGCACAAATGATCAAGGGAGAAGCGTACACCCGAATGGCCAAGAGAATTTCTTCTTCTTTTTTTTTTTTCTTAAGAAATTGATTGCTGTTTTTATTGTGATTAATATTAAATACTCGTGTAGGAATTCATCTGTAAATCCTGGGTGTCATAAAAATATAAGTTAATTTTTGTACTTTAAAAAATTTCAAACGTGCTTACTAAGAACTGCAGGAAAGATTTTAAGTAATTCTTTGTAGACACCACAGCGAAGAAAATAGGGCAATATTTTTAGTATTTTTCAGAGATGAAAAGACTAATGTAATACTTTGAAACTTTCATTTGCTTACATTCAACAGTATCCTGTCAAGTTTAATATGGGATATCTTCCAGGGAAGGTGATATTTTAACTGGCTAATCTACCTGAGTACATGGGAATGATACAGCTCTGGTTGCCTTTGCTCGTCTGTCTTTATTCCTTCTGAGCACGGATATACAAGCTGTTTAGAATGATAAGCTATGAAGTACAGAGAGTTCGTAAAGGATACCAAAGAAATGAGGAAAAAATCCAGATCTGCAGGCAGTGAGAGGTTGTTCGTGAAATGTATTTTAGACAGAAGATACCCTTAGGAAAATACTGGCCCATTTTCAGATGGACATACTAGCACTGGTAATATGTACAAAAAGTGAGAGCATTAGCTAAATATTTCTTTTGTACATGGAAAAAAAATGGAGAAGTATATTTGCATCCTATGAGGACAAGAAGTCACTTCCCACTTTGGTAGTAACCAAAGAAAACTTGAGACAACACCTGCTTTGGATAAATATTTAAAAATAAGTAGCCCGTAGTTACTTGTGCAGAAGACAACTGAAAGACTTGGCTGCAGAAGTCTCTGGTTCACCAGTGCTCTTTTTTTCTTTGTTAAATTTGGGAAGTTAGGAGAATTCTGTAAATTTATGAGACTCCTGACGTAGAGCCAGTATTCAAAAGGGGTACTTAGATGACCGAAGAGGCTGTTGGGCCATTAAGCCTGACATTCATCCTTGGCATTTGTAATACAGTGTTTGGAAAACGGGTAAAGGAAGGACACAATTCTTAGGGCATTATGTTTTTAAAGCTTGTTGAAAGGTCGCAAAAGGTTTGGTTAAGAGCTACAATAATATTTCAGATGGTGGAGAAACTACTTTGCCGTGGTGGATTTAGAGATCTCAGTCTGTTTAGTTTATCACACAGGAGACCAAGAGGTGACTTGGTTATAAAATGTAAACACTTTCATACACACACAGTATCCACCACTAAAAGCTCTTTAATTTGGTGGTGAAAGGCAGAATAAGCACTGGGGGATGGGAGTGGAAGCGACTGTCCTCGGAAGCAGGGTATGCATTTTTAATGGTGGGGGAGATTCACCTCGGAGGTGCTGATCTTCTCACGGTGTTCTCCGAACAAGACTTGCTTCTTATCTTAAGGTTAATGCATTATACAGCTTCAGACCCCATCAACACAATGTTACATGCTTCCTGAACTCCAGAACTTAGATCATTTATTTTTTCTTTTATTTTTCTGGTATTCCACCCCCCCCTCCCCAAGGAGGGACAGAAGAGGCCATTTTCAGACCTGTTTAGTGGAGCTAGAACTGAAGTTTTTGATGTCAACATGTTGCAAGGATATTAATGGGCTCGTATTGTACATCTTCCTGAGTCAGGAGCAGGTTTCCTAAAGGAACTAATTGACATGTTTTATGGTGCAGTAAAGACAACTTACCTAGACTTACTGCTTTAATATATTTCATTGTATGTGCTGGTAGTATTTCCAATATAATGGTTGCCACTACTGCACTGTTTCTCACTCATCAGTCATGCATCCCACTGATCGTAACTCCATGGGAATCAACTAGGTACTGATACAAAGTGTGTAAAGCCATGCTTCCGTGCTCTTCCAGGCTAAAACAGTAATCTTTCCAAACAGTGTAATGGTTTGGCTGAAGAATCTATGTGAAACACCAAACTATCCCCCAGGTGACTTGACCTAACAAAATTACATAAAATAGGGTACCTAGTGGATTTCAAACTTCTTATCTAGGGACATCTGAGTTCCTAACACTCTGCTTCCTTCCAGTCTTCCTCACATGTATTTTGGTCTTCTAATGGCCTGTGACATACATAAATTACAGTAGCAATGGCAGTGAGCACAGGCAGATAATCTAGTACAAAAAAAAAATCTCCTACATCTCAGTCCCCATCACAGAAGAAAAAAAATCCTGTCTGTCCTTCAGTGTACTATATCCTATGTCAAGTCCCCCTAAAGTGTTAGAGACAGTATTTCACACTAGTACAATCTTAGCATGATGTTTTCTCTGTCCTGCCTTTTGCATATGCACATAATATTGGACATATCAGGACATTATTTTGATAATCTTGACAATTTAATGAGCGGGAGAAAAGGTAAGAGTTGCTGCCACCCAGAGATAAGTCCTTGTGTGTTTTCAGGTAGGAAAAGTACTACCTTTCATCAAGCAAGCGACATTTGTTGTGCGCCATCATTGAACATGACAAATTTGTCTGGCAGATTGTACCTAACTTCCTACTTTTTGGGAAGCTGGCAGATAGGAGGCCACATCAGTGACATGTTTGGGTGATGTTGGTGTTCTGGGCCCAGCTCACCTCTTTGCTGTTCTGGCTTTAGACCAAGGCACGGTGCAATGCACAGATGGCTTGGTAGGTGATTTTCTTTGAAACATAGAAAAAGTGTCAGTATTTGTACTGTTGGCCAGCTCCAGGAATTTTCTTGAAGCCTCCAGATTTTCACTTCTACTTCAGAAATGGACTGGTGGCTGTTCACTTTATAGCTGATGGAAAGGAATTTTCAGTTGTTCCACTTGGGTGGAGAGAGCTGATAAGAAATCGTCGTCTTCTGTTTTGAAGGATCTCACCCTAGGTACCCATACAGCTTCACTCTTCATCGTTTTATTCAGCTTTTAGAGAATATTGTACGATGTGCTGGATAAAAATGTCACTGAAGTGCTCCTGACGCACAGCTTTGAATTTTACATCATGTACCCCAAGTAAAAGGAGGGAGTGCCTTTTAAAAAACATAGCACAGAACAAGACTACAAAAAAGTGGTCCCATTCTATGACTGTTCTGTGTGGTTGTGAAAAACCTGTGAATTTGGCAGAAGGACAAGTCTGTGATCATCAAAACCACAAGAACTCTGCTTAGATGAGCAGACTGCTGGCTCAAGCCATAAGAAATCCTGCTGGAAAAGAATGATATTCTTCCTTTACATCTAGCTCCATCTGGAAATCCTTTTTTAGGTTAAGAAAACACTGAGCTATGACAAGAACGAAATCCTTCCAGCTTTTGGCTCTCTAAAGGGCTAGCCAAGGGGAATGAAATACCTTTTTCTGCTAGAGGACATGTAGGAGATTATTGCTGTGGTTAGATCCAGGTATTCTGGAACAAATACTGATGTAGTCACTTGAAAAATTATCGGTGCTTTTTCTATGGACATAGCTACACTGGAATGTCAGATTTGTACCTGAAGCCTTCTGTGGCACTGGACCAAATTTTCTGGAGGGCTGACCTTATTGCACCTGATGGCTCACCAGCCCGCGGGCTCCTGCGGTGGTCAAAAACGGTCAGGGAGCCCGAAGCTCTGCGAGTGCACATTGCTTAATTGGGTGTTGTGAGAACCGCTGTGGAATAGTAGAAAAATATTAACCGAGGAAAACCTTTGGAGAAACGTCTCTCTGCCAAATTTATGGGTATTTCAGACTAGCAGGCAGAATCATAAAACAGGTTAGTCGACTTTGTGCAGTGTTTCCCAAGGGACGCTCACTCCTGTTATTTAAGATGTTATTGGTTTCAAACGAGCCCTAGGGGTTTTCTCTCAGGTCTTAAATGGGAAATGGGTTGGCAGAAGCTTTTCTGCTCTTAAAATCATACCTATGACTAGTGTGGCTCCTTGGGAGAGAACCCCAGTGGGTCTGCTAGGTGTGATTAACGAGCACGTGGGTACCGAAACATCCCGCTCGGTGTCCTTCTGCTGTGTTGTCCGTATCACAATTTTCCAATGTGCATGATTACAGGAATAAAATCCATATTTTGATGTATTATCAGTACTGAACTGTGCAGACTAAATTTCTTTGTGGGAATGTCTTTTTTGGAAGAGTTTGGGCATGAATAGCAAGCTTGAGAATTAATCAAACTGTTAATAGAAAACAGGAAGGAAAGGAGGAGAAAACCTGAAATTGGATGTCATGGTTTTCTATAGGCCTTGCTGTGGAGGTTTAGATCAAAGGAAAAATAGTTTATACTAATTTTGGGCTCATACTTTCTACTCAACAACTTCATCAGGTAGGAGAGTTTTGCGGAAAAAGTCTTTGTTAACACTGATTTAATTCTTAGCTTGTACAGTCTCAGTGAGCATCAAGAAGCAAGGATGCTCACCACAAAAGAGGCTCCATTTTTCTACTGAGAATAATTTCAAGCTCGAGACAATTTTCTTTAAACAGTTATGAACAGTGATATTTTGGGGAAAAAATAGGTAATAAAAATGTAGAGAGCATGCTATGGGTTTTCTTTCACAAATTGTATTCTTGAGAACATTTAACTTCAGTAGAGAGTACATTAAAAGAAGGAATTAAAATAAATCACAAATATAAAAAGCCTTGAAATTTTTAATTTTACCATGTGCTATGCTTAAAGCATAAAATAAAAGCAGTTAATGTTCTCCTTTTCTAATTTTCTAATTCACTAAAGTGCCATATGCTTTTCATTTGTGTTTACTTTGGCATCCAGAAGAATGAAGAGTTAAATAACGTTGGAGACAAGCTTAATCATTATCTTGTGTTCGAGTGCTTTGATGGTATATTTAAAATAGATGTGTGAGCCTTTTTTGTTCCTTGTAATATGGAAATTATAAAGGAAGGTGAACAGGATGATAAATTAGAGATGCTCTCAGCGAGGCTGTTAAATTATTTTTAGGTAGAAGACATACTGTACACACTGAGCCTCAGCTGAATATAATTAATTTGAAACGTAATCACTGTTATGCTTGCAGTCCTATTGTAATTTTTTTTTTTCAGTTCTGTATCTTGCTGGCTCCTATCACACCCCTCGCTGTGAGATCTTTTCCTGTTTTGCACGTGTCCTGTTTGTTACCACCATATGGTAGTTAGAATTTCAGTAGCTTTGCTCTGTTTACAGACCACTGTGCTTTGTCATATTTTTGCTGCTCACCCTGCATTGCCATCTGATACCTATCATCTGTTTAACGCATTGGATGCCAAAAATACTTGTGTGGTGGTTTTTTTTTTTTTTCCCAAATGCATGTGTGAGAAAGACTGTTTCAGAAAGCTGTTTTAATAAACATTGCTCCAAAGTAATTTCCTGTAACGTTGAACCAGTACTCACACCCCTGAACTTTCCAAACTTTTTACCAGGTGCCAGCTGACTGAAGGGACGTACTGCAGCACTGGGGATTTGTAATTTTTTTTTTTCCCCGCTTGTATACGTTGCACTGTTAGTAGCAGACTATAACGTGTTTAAGCATCTTTTCCCACTGCATGATTGTAACAAAACCAATATTCTCAGAGTATAACAGGGTCTGTTCTTGCCCTGGTTGCTAATTGCAACTTTATTAGGGTTGCACTAGGTAACTGTTTTTGAAACTAGTTTGACAGATAAAATACATTATGATTTGCAAGTGTGGGCATTAGTGATGGCTGATGCCATTTTAATCCAGCATTTCAATCTCTTGTGATACTGACACCAAAAAAATCTCTTCACCAACTGTCACAACATGATTAAATTTTGGGGGCAGGGGAACAGATAATATGAAAAATGATTGTATCACTGAGTTAAAGGTAGAGGAGCCTGCGGCAGCATTTGAAGTGTTAGACATGATGAATTTTTCGTTCAGTGGTATTTTAAGGTGCAAAGATCTTGGCTTGTCAGGTATTTATAAGCTTAAATTTTAGAAGAGGGGCTCACAAGCCTCTGTTTCCTATGGCTCCTTGATGGGGACAAAGAACAACAGCAATTCACAGTTGTGTACCTGTAGCGAAGCCATATAATTCTGTGGTCATCTTCTGCCAGCTTCCCTGGGTATTGCAGTGCCTGGGCTTTACCAAATGGACCTAACAGCTTAAAAGTGCAAGTCCAGACAGGACCAAGTGCCTATAAACCATAGCTGCTCTCTTAAGACTTTGGGTGGTCCCATGTGATGGGCGATTGTCCTACTCTCTGCTGACTTGGACTGTCTCAGTTGAAGGGAGCTTGGTTGATCAGGACAAATTCTGCCCAGGTTATGTGATTCATCCAGCTGAACTTAGCGATGCTACCAATTAATATTGTTCAGTTGGATTAATGGGCTTCTCTTATTTTCTATCTCATGCACTGCTTCATTAATGTGTCTAGTGGTTAGTAGTCCTGTATTCAGAATAGGAGAGCTAAATACTGGTACCTGTGTTTGTGATTTTGTGTAGGTGCAAATTCGTGCCTTAGTTTTTAAAACTCTTCCTTAAGGTTTTCATTAATCTTTTTTTTTTTTCCCTCTCCAATAAATTGAGCTTTTCTACTGTAAAGTTCAGGCTTTTTGCACTTTGTTTTGCGTGACTTTCAGTTATTCTCCATGTTATGGCTGGTTGGTTACAATGTGATGACCATCCTTAGGAAAAAAAAACATGCCCAAGGTAGCATATTATGTGATTCAATAAATTAATTCAAGAAACTAAAGAGAACACCATTTAATTCTCTTTCGCTTTGCTCTGAAAACAGATTAGGTTTTGTTTGTTCACAAAAATATGATTTTGGTGAAGTTTAGCTTAAATAAATGATATTTGTATTCCATAATAAAATGAAGCTGATGTTTTTGAGGAGAAAATAAATCTAGTTATTCTTTACACATTGATTTAATGTATTTTAAGGGACATTTGCTGGCAGAGCCACTTCGCAAAATAGTATTTTACTGGAGAAATTTCCTATGGGGCTCAGAGGCTACTGCTCCAAGGATCGTTTTGTGCTTCTTTCAGTGAAGTAGTGACATTAAAGCATTGCTACGCCATCACAAGCTGACACAGGTCAGCTCATTCAGGGGACACGTTCTGTGTGTCTTTTATACAACATGTGGAAAAGAGTGTGGTGCTGGGTTAGATTCAGTAATATTTCAGTCAATGGGGAAAATGAAGGTATCAGTCAGCTGATAGGGAAAAAACATGATCCAGTACCTGAAATATTCCACGTTTTATAGTCTGTTATAAAACTAGGGATGGAAAATTCTTGCTTATTAGCTAGCAAAGCAACAATTAAAAAAAAAAAAGCTAAAACCCACCCAGGATTAGATAGCACAGTTTTTATACCTCTTTTTAAACTGGTTATAGTCTATTGGTACTTCCAATTAGTCTTTCCCCACTTTTTTACCATTGTTGGTTCAGTGGGACTCCATAATAGTGACAAAAAAATTAACAACGGAGTGATTTGGTACTCGTTCTCTGCGTTAGAGGTCATTGCCTCCTCACCTCCTAATCAGCGCTCAGATTCCCGAGCGTGCTGAAGCACACTTACTTTATGAACGGTGTTGTTTCATGTTGCTCCGAGAAAATCCAGAGCTGTTGATTTGGCTGGGGAAGACAATAAGTAGGTTCCCTCTGCATCTTGATGAAACTTTCTTTAAGGAGCTTCCCAGCAGACTTTTTTAGAAGGTTTTATAAAAGGAGCTTGTGCCTAACATATTTAGGGCTTGTTCTTTTTAATAAGCAGCCATGTATGAAAATTACTTGTATCTGCAAATGCCTTCATGTAAAAGGACGTGCCCTGTAACCTCACAAATGGCACTAGCCTGGCTGGGTGTCTCTGGGATCTTTGCTTTCTGCCATACACCTCTACTAAACCAGTTCATCTGTTAGGCTGCAGAAAGAAAACACAGAGAATGAAAACAATTCACTGAAAGAAAAAAGGGAAATTAAGCTCCAGAGTAAGCCCCAATTTCTTAATTTTAAGTAAGCCTTGCATAAAACTTATTTAATTTTTTTTTTATATGTCTGATTTGTGGATGAATAGATGTTTGTCTCTAAAATAGCTGGGAAAAGAAGCGAGGACTCTTGATTTCACATCCCAGTTTAGCAGGGGCTAAATTGTAAGGGTGTTGCAAATTGCAGAGGTGCTGGAAGGTGGTCTCCTTGTGGTGGTTTGATAATGTGGGTAGGCAGCAGGTAGGACAAAATTTCTCAGGTCTCTTTTTACAGTGGATCTTATGGAAACTGTTGATCTGACAAATTTTAGAGAGCTGAAATTCACTTTTAAAACAAACTCTGTGGCAAATCTTGTTATTTTGATTTTCAATAAGAAAAACCTTTTTCCAAGAGGCCCGTATCCCAGTTAAAGTCACATACAAACAATATCAAGTTTGCACCTTCAAAAATGCTAGGACTTTATTTCTTAACAGGCTTGGTTTTGACAGTGCAGTTGCAAGAGCAGCTCCAGCTAGCACCTCTGCTGCAGTAAATGGATTTATCACCCTCTTCCTCAGCTTCTGATTCTGCTGCTGGTTCTTTTTTAATCCATAAGCATTAATGCAACTGTGTGGGCTCAGATTTTTTTTCCTTCATTCGTGTCTAACCCCATTCAGTTTCCTGGACTGGTTCCCTGTGTGGTTGCATGGGTATTGCTGTCCCTTGGTCATTATGGCTGGTTTTCCTGCAAGTGGTATTGCGTGGATGCTGCAAGGAAAATAATATATGCATTTACTTCTGCAGGTTTGATGCATGAGTACTTAGAGCAACCTTTAAAAAGCTGAGTATGTTTATAGGTCCTGTGTTTATTAGGTAGATAATGCTTGGCCCTGAATGCTTGTTTTAACGATGCAGTAAGAGAGGGACTATAACGTAGTGATATTTCCGTAACTTTTAAAGTGGTTGCATTTGGTAAAATTCAGGCTGTTAACAGCATTACGTCTATGAGCTCGTGAAGCTTTTTGAACTCTGTCACTTGGAGCTGGTGACAACTCTTCAGAGCAAACCAGCTGCTCTCCTGCTGCACCGTCTGTGGTAGGAGAGCTGAGCGGTGACGAAATTAAATGGGAAAGTGCAGCAGAGCTGTGATGGTTACATGAGATGACTGATACTGGTGGGGCTGTCCACAGAGGGAAGAGGTGTATAAAAATGCCCATACTGGTTAAGGCCAAAGGACAAGGCATTGACACACTGTGGTGCTCTTCTACTGGCTATGGCCAAACTGTCCGTCTGCAGCATTGGGAAGAGGAAGCCTCACAGAGGGGATCCTGGGGACTTTGGGGCCTCCAGCGTCCTACCACGTCTCTGGACAGAATACTGTTTGAGTAGTCTGCTGACTCTCTCAAGGTCTTCAAGGTCACCTACTTGGTGTTCCCCTGTGATTAACTGTTTTTACAGTTGATGCTTTTTCTCTTACCTTCCCCCTACCTCACTCTCTTTTTGTCTTTTAAAAAAAAATTCTTTGCCCTGATTGTTTTCCCAGTTTCATGGTGGTGTTGAAAGTGTTTAGCTCCATCCCCCTTCCTTAGGTCACGTTAAGGCTGGAGACCCAGCGGTGGCCTATTGGGGCTGCTCAGGGAAGTGTCAAAGCGTAGACATGTCTCCTCTCTATTCATGTACCTTTCTGTTCTAGCCAAGCGCTGAACTGACGGTGTTCGGGCACAGGAGTCTGCTCGCCCGGAAAGCCGGCAGTAGTGGGATGAGAGGAGTCTAACCCATGGGACTGGGGATGAGTAAGTGAAGTTCAAACGATAGTTGGAAGGGCAGATGCTATAGTTGAAATAGGATGGTAAAAGAACATTTAGCAAATACGGTGTGGTTTCTGCAGTGCGGTACTGAGTCGGTTGCTGCCCTGTGGCACAGAGGCAGTCTGCATGTGAGAAGCATGCTGGACTCTGTTCCAAGAGACCAAAGATAATGCGTGTTGTACCACAACTTGCCATTTCCTTGTTTTAAAAAAGAAAGTTTTGTTGAATTTGATGTTCAGATGTGAGTGAAGAAACCATTGAGGACTGTGGTTGTTGCTTGCAGTTTTTAAAACAACTGTTTCCAATTAGGGACAATTGTTTATTGTTTTGGTGTGGAACTATTTGCAAGCTCACTTACCTGATGAGACTTCATATTATATTAAGACTTGCATCACCAAATTCGGGCAGTGTAATTATTTGTGGTCAGTGTAATTATTTGTGGTCAATGTAATTACAAATTCTACTTGGATAGTACTAAACAATTGTTAGATTAGTAGAGCTATATCCTTTTCCTGTCTGTGGAAGACAGGGGAATGGGTAGCTCCTTGCCACCGTTTCCTACTCACCGTCCTATTTCTATTCTTTTAACTCATTAACATTTTCAAAGTCATTAATGCTAATTCTTTTGATTGTACTTACATCACAAGCCTACTTGAGGGGCTTTATGTGAAACCTGGTCTCATGGCTGGTCGAAAATGCTGGACCTCTGTTGCTGTGATCTCTTCTGACAAGGCTCTCATTCTCTTAAGACAGTCAGCTGGAGCCTCTTCCACCCTGCTGTAATCTCCATCACTTACAGTTCCCTCTCCACCTCGGAGGGATGGATCATATCTTTCATCTGCTTTTCTTGTATTCTGGATTTGTGTTGCCCTTTTAGTGTTTTCCATGCTTGTGCTGTGACCTAGAGGTCTTCCTCCTTGCTTTTGTGCAAGCCAGCTGGGACATCATGAATAAGGCTGATGCCCTGCCCTAGGGGAATGAGTTTCCAACTCCCAGCTCCTAACAGCAGTTGGGTGGAAGGGCTTATAGCTCCTGGAAAAGGCCAAGGAAGGGGGCACAGAGGTTCCCAAAAGTGCAAGGGCTCTAGGTCCCAAGATGTGGTTGGGATCGAGCAGTACTGCGTGGAGAGGTGTTGTCTCCCTTCTCTTTCAGTCTTGTTTCTATTTTTTTTTGGCCTGTTGAAACCTTCAAATTTTAAATAGTTCTTCACTGTTGCAACTAACAATTGTCACTCCAAAAACCCCGCAACACCCTTCCTAATGCTACTGAAACACTTTTAATGAAAAATAAGACTTTAACTTTTGGAACATAAGCTTTCCTGCACACAGTTACCATAAAGCTTAGGAGCTGTGCTCCTACTTAAGGTAGTGGAAATAATCATGTGAGGAGAATGGAACATCTCTTAGCAATGATACAGGTTTTCAGATTTTTATGAGCTCAGAATAAAAAAATCATGAAAAAACCAATTGATTTAAATTATTTACATTTTTCATGAAAGCCATGACATAAGAATGTGTGTTTTTAAACAAAGAAGGGATAATCATTAATTATTTTTTCCGCAGAAGGCATTGATTCCTTCATTACTAAATATATCTCAGCGTGTTAAGTGCTTTTTAATACAAGACATACACAGTTTCTTTCTGAATTCCTCCACTGTGCCTTTTTTAGTACTGTTATTTGTTGTTTGCTTAGTTATCTGGTTTCCCTTTTCTACCTCAGAAAGGGTAACGGTCATTTGGGAGCAACCGTGGGAAGCGGGAATGTAAATTCCTTATTGTAGATATTGCACATTTCTGACTCACAGTTCTTCAGTTGTGTAAGGAGGAAGTCTGCTTGTGGGCTGTGGTTATTTTTAAAAAAACAAATAGAAGTATACAAAAATAAAGTTTTCCAGTAGCCTACATTAGGAAACTTCCAGGAAGCTGAAAAAATGACATTTTATGCAAGTTATTTAATGAGCTCCTTTATGTATGTGCTCCATATCCTGCAGTATAACTCCGTGTCCAGTTCCGGGCCTCTCGCTACAAGAGAGACCTTGAGGGGCTGGAGCGAGTCCAGAGAAGGGCAACGAAGGTGGTGAAGGGTCTGGAGCACAAGTCTGATGGGGAGCAGCTGAGGGAGCTGGGGGTGTTTAGCCTGGAGAAGAGGAGGCTGAGGGGAGACCTGATCGCTCTCTACAACGACCTGAAAGGAGGGTGTAGCCAGGTGGGGGTTGGTCTCTTCTCCCAAGTAACAAGTGATAGGATAAGAGGAAACAGCCTCAAGTTGCGCCAGGGTAGGTTTAGGTTGGGTATTAGAAAAAATTTCTTCACAGAAAGGGTCATTAAGCATTGGAATGGGCTGCCCAGGGAGGTGGTGGAGTCACCATCCCTGAAGGTGTTTAAAAGACTGGACGTGGCACTTGGTGCCATGGTGCAGTTGACATGGGGGTGTTAGGGCAGAGGTTGGACTCGATGATCCCAGCGGTCTCTTCCAGCCTCATCGATTCTGTGATTCTGTGCGCTTGCAGAAAACCTAATCTTAGTAAAAAGTTAGCTTGAAAATGACTCTTACTGCTGGTGAAAAGGCACCAGAGAAGAGCCCCGTGAACAGAGACGCAGTCCATGCCACTTTGCTGGTGTGCCGCTGCTCCAATGTGATGGGGAGGGGGACTTTCTAACCAGGGTGTGGGACTTTTTTGCCTCAGCCTGTACAGTCTTGCAAGGATACTGCCAGGTAATATGTGCTTGATAAGAGATTATATGAGGGAATTAGAATTAAGATAATTTGTATAGAGTGCAAAAGTATCTGTTACATGTGAACAACTTTTAATTCCAGCAGTGGTGGCCAGGTCTAAACTCCTGTGTGAGGTCTTTAAGTGAAACCTTCGTCTTGGCCAAGTCTGAACTTTATCATGAGTCTCCTAGTGAAATGCCTTATGGTTATGCTGCTCCTGGTTCCTGCGTCATGGGCATATAGGAGAATACCAACATTCATTAAAAACACTTTGTCCCTCATGGACGTGGGGAAAAGTATGAGTATATTGCCTGAGGGTCGGAAACCAAAAAGTAAATGACTGGACTCATAAAATGATTAAAATAAATAAAAAAAGTAACTTCATGAATTTCTGAATCATGTCAGGAGATTCGTATTACCGTATTGCTTGGAAGCACTTGTCATGGACTATAACCCTTCTGAGTGAGGGCTTTTATGGACACAGGGAAAAAGGCAGTCTTTGCCACAGGGACAGCCTGCGTTGTAAGTATTAAGCAAATAATAAAATAATAGGAGCAGACAGGGGAGTCTGTATTGTCTGACTTGATAAGTTAAAGTTTTAATATACCAGTAACCTAATTTTTGTCCAGATCTTTGTAGACATCAAGGCAAAGGAGGCGTTGAAGGAGGATAATGGGATGGTGATGTTGCTCATACTCCCGTGTTAGGGGAAAACCACAAAGATTCTTGCTTGAAAGTTTAACTCGAGCAGAAGCGTCTCAGTACTGAATGAGGAATGATGGGCAAGGTGGAAATAGGCTGTGAAAGTCTTTGAAGGTGAAGATAAGCCATTTACGTTTTATGCAGCAGAAAAAGGAGCTCATTGGAGGAATACAAAGAGAGAGGTAAAATCAATTAAATTATATTTGTTGCAGGATTGTGATTAGACTATCAGAGGGACAGGCTTGCACTGGCAAGAAAAGGAATTGAGGGATGAGCTGATAATAGCTGAATGTTAAAGCTGGACGGATAGGAAATTAGCTAAACTTTCATTTGTTTTGTTTGTTGTTTTTTGGTTTGTTTTTTTGTTTTTTTTTTTTAATTTGAAAAATTAATCTCTGAGGCTTATCTAGCATTTTGAGGTGAAGGTCTAAATAGGTGTGAGTCCAGTGTAGCAGAGTAGTTGTTGGTCACGAGTGGCAAGCAGAATGGAGGTGGTGGTTAAGTTTGCCGGAGGTACAAGGAGATCTGTGTTTCAGTTTATGGAATTGATGTGCAGGTCACCCATGGCAGGATTCGGTAATCTATGCCAAACACTTTGGTTTGGACAGGAGGAGACAAATGTGAGGCAGAGGAACAGACCTGTGAGTGATAAGCATGGTCAAATGTGTGTTTGCACCAATAAAACAGGGAAGAAGAAGAGATCTTGGCATGTGGAGGAGAAAGAGCTGATGCCCAGCAGGACTCAGGTGATTGCTGGTGAGGTGAAAAATGTCATGGGCGACAGGTGAAGACCAAGTTGAGAGAATAATAGAGTTGGTCCATAGTTGTGTGTTGAACGAAGAGGGGAGAATGAAGAAACCTTCAGGCCAGGTAGAATCTGAGATTTTGAGGAATATTTGCTGGTTTTAATATAGGATATAGAACATGCTGTAATATATGACATATATAATAACTATTGTTATAAGTTTATTAAAAAAATGTGTCGGAGGGATAGACAAGACCTACAGGAAATGTGAATGGGGAAAGGTCAAAGCGGTGGTAAGTAAAGTCACAGAAAAGTGAGGAATTGGACGGTAGGGAACAACAAAAGGGCTAGAAGCAGCTAGTTTGTGGAGGAGAAGTACAATATTTTGCAATACGAGTACATTCAGCAGTAATTTGATCTTCACAAAACAACCAAACCAGGTGTCATCTGTACCAAAAAGCAGCACACCCCAAACATTCAAAAATACCCTGGACTTCAAATATGCTAGCACATCAACAATGCTATGTCAAGCACTTGGGAGCTGGAAGAGCTCTTCAACCTTAATTTGTCCTACTTGTGCAGAGGGTATAAATTTTAATAACAGATTTATATGTGATGTGATGATGCATGAAGTAACCAGCAAATCTGTCTGGACTTCTTCACTGAACTTCAGCTGATCTTCTAGTCAATACATGCTAGATTCCCCCTAAGCTCCTTGTTTCCCTTTATTCAGACAAAACTATCCATAGCATCTTGCTCAGGTGGCCTGTCTTGGCTTTGTTGTTTAAAGCGTGTGTTCCCAAAACCCGTCACAAGTTGAGAGCTTTTCCCAGCTGAGGTGCTGGTGGGACTGCTCCTGGTGGGAAGGCCTGCGGGAGCTGAATGTCCACAGCTCCGGTATGGGGGTGAGACCTGTGTACTTCCAGCTTTACGGAACTGCTGGACAATGGCTGGCAGATCACAGCTTCAACGTAGCCATTCAAAGTTTGTCTACAGGTTTTTTAAATCTAGCCATTACCTTCATGGACGTATTAAATATCCAGAAGCGCTAGAAATCTGGCTGTTTTCTCCAAATATGTTACCCTACCGTCATGCTAATGAAGTGTTCGTCTTTTGTACATCTACAGCAGAAGAAATGCGTGGAAACAAATCTGAGTTTTCATTCTTGAAATTTTTTTTATTTGTTGTTTTATTTGCCATAAAAAGGAATGCTAAGAACAGATCTTGGTAAAAGTCTCACTTATTTTATGAAAAAAATAGTCAAAGCAGTGTGTGATTATGTGTTTGTGTGGCATAGGTGAACAAGGCAAATTACTGCATTTCACTAAGCTTTTTTCATACATGTGCTAGCCGCTGGTGGATAGTTACTTAAGGCTATGTCACTCAGAAGGTGGCACTTTTTCTACTAGTGTGAACTCTTGATAGGGCATAATATTTTTATGCTGTTAAATCAGATGTTTTAAGATTCCAAGATTGAATCATTTGAGTTGAACTGGGAGGGTGAAAATGCAATCTGCAGTGCCATCTCCTGGAGTTTTAAGTAAGCAAAAAATATAGTTTCATATTACATTTAAAAATAATTTAAAATGTAACTGTGCATAAAGGTGACTCAAATCTTCAGCATTTTTAGAAAATGATGTGCAGACAGAGCATAAATATGCAAGTGCACCATTTTGTCACTTTTTAATCTTCAGTGTATATGTGTAAATATTTCAGATAAGTATACTGTATAAGAATTTAAAAGTAAAACAGCAAAAAAGCAATAACATAGTCGGTTAATAAAAAATTACATTCTTGGATCATAATTTTAATATCTGCTTAGTGGAGATGATTGCAGAGTATAAATATACATCTTGAGTCAGCTCAAAAGAACCCAACAACATAAATGATAACTTCTGTGTGGTTTGATAGACCACTTTCTGATCAGTCAATATTATAGATTACCTCAATGTCCATTGTCTGTCCTCCTAATGATACCAGTGAGCTGTCTGAAAAGTTTAAGGTCTGTAAGGTGCTTATCACATGAGCATCTCCTAAGGCTTACAGTTTTGAATAAGTACACAAAGACACAAGTAAAGCTTTGCAGAATTGCCTGCCAGTGAAGTATGGCAACAATGCCGTCGTGGGAAGCTCATCCTTCAAATTTCTCGACTTCTCTGTGCTATGTTCTCAAATGTACTGTTGCATTTGTAGATATTTTTCTATTGTTTCTCCATGAAGAGGAGAATGGTTTTAATCCTATATGTGGAGAGGTCTTTCCTGCCTGGTAAGTAAGTTTACTACATAATAAAAGGTGGGGCAGTACTGAAGTCCTGGGCCGTGAAGTGATGCTCTTGGTGATCTGAACAGTTCCAAAGGCGCAGGCAGTTCTGTGTTTCTAGCAAAGGATGAAGTGTCACACATAAGTGTTACAAAGAGGTGCTCTTGGAGGTACCCAGAGTTTAATTGCATTGAGACAGTATGTTAAAAAAGGTAGATTTATGCAAGAAATGTGGCTAGAGTAATACAGAACAAAAATTAAGGGGCTTCTAGTTCAGCAATATTAAAAGGTAAATATGTACATATTAAAACCATTAACAATACAATATTAAATGTGTAAAAAATGGAAGTATGTAAACTTATGAGAACTTTAATGTTTTCTTACATCTACGCCTGGAAGGATATTTTTCTAATTGGTTCAAATTTTGTATCTAATAGTTCTTACTTATTTTCTCATGCGACAGCTGCTGATAGGTTTGTGGATTAAAGGATCAAATCTTAAGGGACAGATAAATAAATACATTTTCTTTTGGGTAGGATTAAAGATTTTCAGTTTCAGGTCTAAGGACTTTTACACTGAGTAACAAGAATGCTCATTAACTTTTATGTACTGTCTACTAAAGTCACCACCACAAAAAACCCCCAACAAACCAAACAAGCAACAAAAAAGTTACCAGAAGATATTTTTTCCACTTAAGAATTTTTTTTCTATTGGGAAATACATGTTCCATGAAATCTGTTGAAGATACTGATTTCAAACATAAATACTAATTTTTAATAAGAACATTTGGTAGATTTTTTCTGGTCAACATTTTAAAACTAAATACTGAATTTTACTGCATTTGTTACTGTATTGTTACAGAACACATCTGAAAGGTGGTTTTAACAATTATTAATTAGTAGGTACTATAAAATCTATAAAATTAGATTTCATACTTGTGTCCTGATGTGCATGGAGACTCTAAGAAGAATGTACTTGCAGTGCATTGCTCCTTCTGGTCATCTTCTGCCTCCTGTATTTCTCACTTTTGAAGGAAAAGTTCTATGAAACTTGTTCAGTCTAACTTATCTATGTCCAGTGTTAAATCCTGGAAGTTTCCTCTATTTTTTGTTCTAATCTTTTGGTTTTTGTGGTGTTGTTCATTCATCTGTCCGTGTCCCCGTCCCCCCCCTTCGTGTTTGGAGGCTGTGTGGGTGAGGAAACCTCCCCTTTTTGGCTCTGCCATTGACCTGAGTAGTAAACTAGACGAATTTTGGGGTGAATGATGAAAGACAGTGTGGATGCATGCGTATATTCCTCTTACATAGTAGTCTGGTTGCTCTTTGTGTCGAAGGGGAATGAAATGATATCTGCCTCAAGGGTGCCCCAAGCCATTATGTTGTATGCTGTTATTAAGTCTTTAACCTAACCTTTAGGTACTTTTCTACATTAAGGATTTTTTAATAGACTTAAATTTTCCTTGCATGTGATGAAAATGCGCTCTGTAGCCTGGAAGTTAAGGAGCGAACGTGAAAAATATCCATCTGTATTTTAGTTCTTGCTTAATGCTTAACATACTTCTGTATAAGGCAAATAATTCTTCCGTAAGAGGCAAAACTGTTGAGAGGGGTTTGCTACCGCCATTATAGAATAACCAGAGATACAGAGATCCTGTCATCCCTCAAAAAGGTGGGAAAGGTGGTTAAAACCTTGCAGGAGAAGTAATTAAACCAGACCTGCCATGGACTGGGTAAGATTTTTTCTGCTCTGTGACTTCTGCAACCATTTTCTCCAATTCCATTCCTGGTGCAGATAAAATGTTAGCATTTCTCCAGTAATGTGGAGTATGACATGCAAGATAAACACTGGGTTTTGAACCTCTCATGGTAAAAAGGGTCTTACACTGATGCAGAAAGTAAGAAATCTATAAATAAGTGATACTTACTTATATGAAATCTCCTCTCACTTAAGTTTTGCTTAGTTGCTAATATGTTCATCTGCCCCTTGGTGCACACAGAAGGGCAAAGCATCGTTGTATTAATAGACTTCCTAAGCGTCATACGAGATCGAAAAAAATTCCGATGTAGACTGTCTAATTGGAAAAGAACAAGAAGAGGGGCAGTGCTTGCTGTTACCTTCCCTTTCCACATTCGTGAAGAGCCAGAGCTTTTAGTCTTCCGGTAGCAGAGGAGAACTGAATTTAGTTTCCATGGTTCCATTTTTTGATAGAATATTTGATGTAATAAGAAATTTACCTACAGACTTCTCCATTATTTAATTGCATTCTTTAAGCTGGTTATTATACAAATTCCTGAATGCCTTCAGTTATTTTTTATGCAGTATAAGCGAGCAGCTATGTAAGATAAATTAAATCATATGTGTAATCCCATAATGTGGCCAAAAGTATTAAGTTTCTCCAGTATTTTGCCTAATTCTTTTGACCTGCTTTTCTCATCTTACTCAATACTGCAAAGGTTTTTTAAGCAGGTTAGTAAAAAATAAAAATAAAACAAAAAAATCCCTTTGCTACTCCTGCCAAGTTTTTTATTAGCATAAAGCAATAAGTATAATGCATCATGTTTGTAGTGAGGGAGAATCGATTATTTGGCTTCTTGGCTTTTGCTGTTGCTGCATGCTCACTAGA
This sequence comes from Cariama cristata, assembly GCF_000690535.1. NCBI lineage: Eukaryota > Metazoa > Chordata > Aves > Cariamiformes > Cariamidae > Cariama > Cariama cristata. Next base: position 9,212 of record NW_009626019.1, on the reverse strand, counting down.
ATGTGCCTATATGAAGTCACTCTTTTTAGTGTGAGAGTTGGTTGATTTATGCAGTTACGAGCAGTGATATTCCTGTCCAAGTGGATTATGTGTATTTTACCATGATTCCTGTTAGCTAAGTGAAATTATCATTTTCTAAGCTTGAATATCATCTTAAACTAAAAATATCCACTTCACCAAAACAAGTCCACCACACACACCCACACACACACACACACACCCCCCAATTGTCTCACTAGAAATACACTGGTTAAATGGTGTGAGTCTCCGTACTAATTAAGGGAGTAGGGAGCTCAAAGCAGGTAGTGGAGATGAAGGATATCCTCAAGACCTCTACAGACAACACACCTACTGCTATCATCTATTAAACTCAGCATTCCCTGTTTCTATTAATAATCTATTTAGCTGTTGCTGATTTTTTTAACATTCTCCATGGAGATGTAGATTTGAAGCCACATCTGGAGATGTGGGTGAAAAGCCTGTGGGTTCTACATAGCACGGTGAAAAGCCTGAGTTGTTAATGTGGTATTTTCAAATGTTCTTTGAGTCTCTGAAACAGCTGAAGAGATGAGAAGGTTACAGCTCAGAAAAGGAGTGAATTTGGAGAGGCAGGGGAACCTTTGGGAGGAATAGCTTTTTGGAAAGTTGCATGACTAAGGAAAGGGATTAGAAGATAAATTAAAAATATCTTCCAGGGGCAGAAGGTAGGAATACTTGGAACAAATCTACTTTTATTGCAGGCTACTACTACTCCCATGTGATAGGTCTTGGATTTCTCTGCTAAGCTTCACCTATAGAAAAATGGAGATGGGATTGAGTATTTTTGGATTTGCAAAGGCAACTATGGGAAAGAACAAGGTGGCACCTACAGAAGTTTTTCTCGTATGATTTGATGAATAGTAAGATAGTTAACAGCTGAAATAAGATCCTTTTAAATTAAGCTTCAGGGTGGGGTAAATTAAGCTTTGTGGCAGCTGAGCTCGTTGCTCCAAAAAGGGTGATCCTGCCCGATGCTAGTCCTTTTTGCTTCTGGCTTCAGGGCCTACCTTCCTCCCAGGTATCCAGTGCCTGGCTCAGAGTGCAGTGGTTCAGGAAGCAAAACGGTGGGAAAACAATTTATTTATTTAAATGGTAGGAGAATTACTTTTCCGTTGGTCCAGGTTCGTGGGTTAGCTCACTGAGAGGGATCTGGCGAATGTCAAAAAGGGGGCCTAAGGAGCAGTAGCAGCATGCAGCCCAGAGCAGGAGAGGAGCTGGGTTGCCCCTTTTGGAAGTGCCTGGACCTTTAGCAAGTTCCCCTCTGAAACTTCATCTTTACCAAGAAAAGCTCATGGAAACCAACAGGAGAACATGTTTTTCCTTGGAGATAATATCATAAGAAAGATTTTATCACTAAATATTTAATTATTTTTATTCCTGACTTATAGAAGGGGAAGTGAAGGCTAGAGGGCTGAGTGCTCTTCCCTGAGCTCATGATTAGAAGCTGGGTCTTTTGGGCAGGAGGATGCTAAGCCAGGTGGTGGGCATAGCATCAGGGTGCTTGTTAGTAGGGGCAGCTGGAGGAGAAGTGCTACTTTGAACACCGATCTTCATCTTTGGGATTTATGTACCTGCTAACACTCCTGCAGCTAGACTGGAAGAAATGTCTGTAATGAGGGACAGCAAACCTTATGTAGTCTCTCATACTTAACAAGAGAGAAAGAATACAACAGATTGTTAATATATAGATTTGACATAGAAAATTGTTCTTGGATTCTTGTAGGGCCGGTGTGATTGTACAGTGTGTTCTGAAATCTTGAAGTTTCATGTGTTAGTAATTTAGATTTTGAAACAGAAGTGTAGCACTGTAACTTAAGATTGATTGTATATTTTTTTTTTTTATTACCCTTGCTGTATAGAAAGCATTGACTAAAACGCAATGCAAATTTGCTCAGGCAGTTATATCTCTGCTTTTATTCTGTTCATGGTAGATACTTCTGTTTGTGCAATTTTTGCCATCTTTTTATATTTGGATCAATTTCTGGTCAAGTGAAATGATTTGCTCACAAACTTTGAAGTAAACCTAATAGGAATACCTATGTCTGTTATTTTTTTTTTCCCTCTTTAGATTCTCTATACAGTCTTCTGTATGCAGTGTGTATTTGATATGAGGTACATTTATTATTGTGAACATGCCAAGAATATTAGGTAGAGTTATAAACTGAAGAAAGAAATACACAATAGTAGTATTTCCTCTTATTCTTGCTATATAAACTTTTTTCTCATCTATGCAGGAGGTTGCATCAACAATTTGAAAGCTATAAAGAGCAAGTAAGAAAGATAGGGGAAGAAGCCCGCCGTTACCAGGGAGAGCACAAGGATGATGCTCCAACATGTGGAATCTGTCATAAAACAAAGTTTGCAGATGGTTGTGGCCATTTATGCTCTTATTGCCGGACCAAGTTTTGTGCTCGATGTGGAGGTCGGGTCTCTCTGCGATCAAACAATGTAAGTCTTCTGATGTGTACTCTTAAGAAAAAGCCTCCTTGACATTGTCACGCTGCAGATTGTTCACCTTAAGTTTGGCATTTCATGCTTCATTTTACTTAAGTGTTTCATTCATCACTTCGTTATGAGGTGTGTCTAAAGTAGAATAATGTATTTAATGATTGTGGAGATACTTAAGATTCACAGAGTTAATTAAAACAAGAATACATAGTGTATAGCTCTACTGAGTGAAGGCTTGAAGAAAACTTGTTTTTCATAGAATGAAAGAAGAAGCCCTTTTGCTCAAGTACAATTCCACATTGTTAAATTTTTATGGAACTCTTTATTTCATTTTAGATTTCTCTTTTGTAGAGCTTTTTGTATACACTTGTAGATTTCTCTTACATAAAATCAGTCATATTTTTTTGACTGGAAAAAACCCCCAACCACTTTTCTTACCACAGTGAGAGTGTTATGTCAATTTATTTTAAATTTATTTAAAAAGTAAAACTATAGATTAATCTGCATTAGGTATCCTACTTTCAGGCAGGTGAGAGAAAGCTTTCTCCCTCTGATCCACATGCAATTAGCTGCAGCAGCTGTCCACAAAAGGGAAGGGTATCCGAGAATGCCCTCTCTTCAGTCAGTCACTTACAAGGAACTGGCTACTCGCTTGTACGTGAGCAGTAGGATCTATATTTGAAAGACCATTAGCCAGTGATTATTTTTGGCTGATCATCTAGGACTATGGTGTGTTATAAAACATGTTATAAATATCCTTTTATTGCACAAATAGTTTTGTTATCTATCATGAGAACTTTCTAATGTGGCTTTAAGGTGCCAGTCTTTTATAGGGGAATGCTCTTTGTATCAATACAAATTCAGCTAAAAGTGGTCACAAATTTTACAGCAGATAATCATGTTCAAAACAGAATGGGTTTATGGCCTTTTTACTTTCTTTGAGCTAAACATCAACTGAATAGAGCTTCTGAAATGTCATGTAAACAAACAACCAAAACCCTCAGAAAAAAACCCTCATTTCATCTTTATTTGGAATTTTTCCATAGCCCTGATGTACTTGTGAGTTCATTAAATTAAATGCACATTCTGAAAAAATTTTGTACGTGTATTGGACAAAAATGTTCATCTAATCATATTTTAATATAAATGTGATGCATTACATTGCATCACCTGCAGGTGGTGTCGTTAGAGCAAGTCTATGAAAATATCGTTTACTTTGATATGTCACGCTTTACTGTTAATTAGAGTGCATATGATACAGCTTATCTTTACTCAGAAAAAAACTGTATATATTTTAATTATTTTTCACCCACTGTTTCCAGTCACAGAAATGGAAAAGTGTCCATTCATTTGTAACTTGCTTTTTGTTTGTTACATTGTTTATGCTTCTGTGGGTTAGGATGGGAAAACACGTTTTCTACATAAGCAGTAATGTAACCTTTTTATTTAAAGCTCTCTTTTTTTCTGAAATTTTATGTTTTTATCTCTTTGTAGAGAGTTATTAGAATTGCATTTCTTTGAAATCTGTCTATTAATACTTGCCGATTTTATTCTTTTTCTCTTCTTTTTTTCTTTTCTCTTTTTATTCTGCTTCCTTGGATGCTTTCCCAAAGGAGGACAAAGTGGTTAGAATCCATGCTTTTTATAATTTATTATTATAATGTTGTTAGTTAACTGGGAAACATATTAATGTAAAAAAATTGAACTGAAACTTTAAAATCTTCTAAAGGGGAGGGGGGCAGAACAAGAATCCTGACACCCAGGCCCTGCCCATCCCCTAGCTGAAGGTACGCTTCAAAGAAAGCCCAGCAAGGAAATCCAAGACTGTTGTCAAAATTAAGACAATAAAAGAAATTAATTAAGAACTGAGAATTATTAATAGGCTAAAAAGTAGAGGAGGTAATAAAGTATAATAAAGCTTCATATCATAAAAATGTCTTTGATTAACAATTTAACTTTTTGCATGCAAGGTTCTTCCATCAGCTTCAGGAAATCTAATTCAATATTTTAATTGTAATTTTACGTTGATTTACATAGTTTGCTGTGTTTATTTCTGGCTGCAGCAGAAATTCAGGGAATTCTTCTGAAATCAGCTTTTTTATTTACATTTGGAATAATATGCGTAGGCCAAGTATAACCTCTTAAAACTGGACGTAAGTATAGCGAGCAAGATGAAGTGAATTCTTTGTGAATGCATAGTTACCGTTTTCAAAATCTGCAAAGCCTTTAGGATCAAGTACTGGCATATTCACCACTAATGCCTGTGCCTCACCTGAAATAGGTGAGGGTCGTTCTCTGTTCATCTCTGTGCCCTGTGCCCGGAAGAAAGGCTGGCAGTACTTGAGCAGAACTTAGCGCATGCCACTTACTGCCTCTTCGCAGGCAGGTCTGCAAAAGGCGGTATTCCAGATTTTAGCATGGACACTTAGGCAGTGGGAATTAGCCAGCTTTGCTGGCACTTCAACTGAAACGAGGGTGAAGTCGTTAGGACTCAATGTAGTTTTTGATGTGTGGATGATGGTGTTACACTTGTGTTATGAAGTGGTGGTATGCCCCAACTTACATCAGAGCATGGCTGTAACCTGCAATTTAGTACTGTGCAACAGCCAGAGAAAATGACTTCTATCACACCTGCATATTGCAGTGGATTTTTTCTAAGGCAATAGTCTTCTGACAGCATGGTTGTTTTTCTAATGGCTAGGAAATGTAACTTGCTACAGCTTCATTCCACTGTTTTCTGTGTAGTACTTGGAACAAAGTGCTGAAATAATCCAGAACTTCCAGATCTTTTCCGGTTTATTCATCTAAATCACTTAGGATAGAGCAAGAGAAGTTTCAGCTTGATACTGATTTCTTACTAAAGCAGTGTGTTGCTGATGCACCCACTGGGGTGTATGAAAAAGCTAGTGCACTTGCAACAGAGGCTTCTTTAGGGCCAGAAATGGCAAAGCTCTGAAGTGCTGAAAGTGCCACTTAGGTACAATTTAGCCACCTAGGTTTTGGACAGCAGTCCAGGTGAACCTCACCTGAGCTGCTTCTATGCTTGAGGCATCCTTCACACTTCTATTCAGAACCAAAACTTTGCTAGATAACTGAAGTTGTGATGGTGTCTGCATGCAGTAGAGATTCTGTCTTTGAGGTGGCAGCTTAGGTGTTCATCTTCGAAAACCATCATTTGGGACCCAGAATATAGACTCCACTGCACAAAAGTGCTCTGAAGACTTGTGTCCTGAAGACATACCTGATTCATTTGGATTGTCCTAAGTTCAATTAAATACATCCTTATTGTTTGCACTTGCCTTGGTTTAGGTTTTGCTGTGTTGAACTCCAAGCTTCCACATGCCAAGAAAATGCCCTAATAATATACATGAAAATATCTTCTATACCTTGTGATGAAGCTGAGCTACATCTCTTTTAACAGCTGAAAAGTTACAGGAGTCAGAGGGAGAGTATCCAGTAATTAGTCCTGCTTGTGTGAGGAACATGGGGAACTTTTTTATGAAGTACAATTGCTTTAGCAATGCCTGTCTCTGAAAGCTAATAGAATGTATAGAATGAATTAATTCCAAAATATTAATACATACCTAGCAAATAACATCTTTTATAAGCAGAACAATGGGTATAATTTATATAGAGCAACATGAGAAAAATATTACTTGGTAATTATTTTCAGTGGCTCAACTTTCCTGATTAATCTATATATAGGGACAAACCCTTCTTTATCTGGAGAGTTTAATGTTAGTAAAGACTTCTTAAACATGTTTATGAGCCTTGGTCTCTTCACATGAATTTTTACCACAATATATTAATATTAAAACACATGCCCCAAATTCCTACAAGTTAGGGGTGCATCAGTTGGAAAGGATGATGAAGTGTGAGTTACCGAAGTGCCAAGCCCAGGAAAGGTCAAGCCTTATCCTAGATTCAAGGTGTTTCCTGTAGAGTTGGAGAATTAGTATTCATGAGACCTCACTTGGCATGTTGTGTACCGTGTGGTACCCATCTTTGATGAGTACCAACCGTGACAAGCCCCAAAAAGTCATACAGAGGATGATCAAAGAAGGGGAGAGCTGCTCATATGATTCTAAGACTAGAGAGATTAGGGGGACAAAAGCTGGAGCAATTAGAATTGGTATTGAGAAGTACAGAATTGATTTAAATAATAAGAATAACCTTCAACCTGAGGACAGTGAATACGTAAAACCGAATGGTGTAACTTGGCCATAAATGATCTTGGCTTGGAAAAAAAATTTTTACAGTCAGTAAAGCCTTGGGAAGTATTTTCATGGGACTTATTGGACGGAAAAATAGCCCATTAAAATTTTAAAGGTTAAATTTGATAAGTTTAGGAAAGGATTTATGTGATGTGGTTGCTTGTGGCTGTAGGGGAATGTATTAGGTCCTTAAGAGGTCCCTTGCAACTGTTGCTTCTAGTCAAGTATTTTTAAAATGGGGTATAGATGTAAGCTGTTCTTGACCTTTACAAGTAAGTACCAAATATATTCTAAGGACTATTTCAAAAATATATAGCAGAACTTAATATGTTCTCTCCTTGTTTAAAATAATAAAGGACATCCCAAAACACGGATTCCTTGTAGTGCAAGTTAGTAGGTGTCCTAGGTTTATCAGAGGTGACTCCAGCACACTTACAAAATTAATTGGCAATAACTGGTACATCCTCATGGCTAATGAGGCACATAACTTTCGATGATTCTTATTCTAATATGTCAAAACACATACCTAAATAAGTGTCTTAAGTTCTTCCAGGTTCCTTGAGTATTGGTTAACTCTTCATGCTTCTCACCTGGGCCTGCTCTCCTTTCAAATGGTTGTAGGCAGATCACATTTAATGGGAGCGTTGTCAGACTAGAGGACTGCTGGCTAGTTTGGTTATTCAAGTTGGGCTTCAATGTAGCGGTGCAGTGAGAGTATTCGGTGTTAATAATGATAGTAATAATATCACTGGGTTTGAAAACAGTTGGCATTTGTGTGATGGACAGAAAAAGTACAAGTGTTTTCTCTTCCTTCATGTTACCTTAGTATTCAGAAACAATGTTATGTGAATGTGGCAACCTGTTCACTATGAGCACTGAGCATTTGTATATACGTTTAAAGAAGGCAGAATGTTATTTGTACAAGCTTCTATGTGAGATAGCATTTCAGAAGGAAGTCATGTAGGTGCTTAGAGAGAAGCTAGCAGGAGTGACCACTTGCCTTGAATTTGGCACAATGTTCTCTAGGTGTTGTCAGTTCCTTAGACAGTGTTGACACATTCACTCTGGATCCTTCTAGTTCTGTTTTTAATTGCCAAAACGGTAATGAGTTTCGGTTACTTCATTCCATTCGCTCTCCCCTCCGATGTGAACTCTTGGGTTGTTAGGGCAGCGGAGAGGCCAGCAAAACATCTGGCTGGTGCTTCTCTGTGGTTTGGCGAGGAGTGGGCAGAGCCCTGGCTCGGCTCTGCCGATGGCCTGGCTGCCACTGCTTGCTCTGTTCTTCCCTCCGGTGGTACTACAGCCTTGTCGAGCAAAAAAACACCTGGAAATACCACTGTTTTCCTTGCATCGTTCCTGTGAAACTTTTTTCTAATATTTGGTTAAGTTCCGCAAAAAGATGCATTTTCCTTTGTGAGCACTTGATATATGGAGTTTTAGGGCTCTGTTTCTTTCTCCTTATAGAAAACGAGATGGATTTTAGGGTACAAAAGTAGTCTTGAATGAGCAAACATAGTTTCTTTGGATCAAAATTAAAGTATTTTGTGAGGTGCTGTGGGTCTATTCAACTAAGTGAAATTTGTATGACATCATTGACAGAATTAGGTGGAAGATCCATTGTACCAGATTAAGCCATGTGTTTATCTGTAGCAGTCAGTCTACCATTCTACGTATTTCATTTAGGTTTACAATTTTTGATCAAATTTAAAGTGAAAAGAATTGGGAGCAAATGATGAAAAAATAGTTTTGTCACTGTTTTCCTGTGTTTTCCAGAAATGTTGTGCAAAATAGAGAGGTTTGCTTACTCATTTTTTCTGTTTACGTACGTAAAGGATGACTGAGAGGAAATCAGGATGTAAAATACGTTATAAATATATGAGAATTGATTTAACTGAACTTAGTAGTACGTGATTGCAGAAAGTAACATTGATTATCAGTGCTGAAATACTAGAGATTCGTGTTTCTGATCTGGCTTTCACTGGAATTGCTTTCATTTTAGTATAATGTCAGTGATTTATTCTTGGAAAGAAAGGCAACTTGGAAACGTTTCCCTGATTCTATGTCAAGTCTTTTTACAGGGTGTTTGTCATTTAGTTTCTTTAAATTATGCTTCAAATTTGCTTACATAATGGCTTGCTAATTTAAACCTTACCAACTTGAGCACATATGCCACGCAATTCAGCTGTGTACTAATGGTTTCAACAGAAGTTGTTAATATTGTCAGAACAAAATGTCTGGGTTGTCAGGAGTGTTTTCACATACGTTTCACAGAAATCTTATGTCAAATTGTCCATAAAAGGCTAATTTCTGTAAGTTCTGACTAATACAGCTGTAGAACCAAAAAAAAAAACCAAACCATCAGAAGGAGGTAAAATTTCATAGCAAATTGCAAAGTGATAGGAGATAAATTCTCTCTTTCTGTAGCATTCAAGATAATTTGTTTCCTAAAAGATTTGGAGTTTATGTGCATCAGGAAAGATGCACTGCTTTCAGCAGATAAAATAAGAAAAA